>NC_053450.1:136891284-137123784 GCF_015227805.2 Hirundo rustica
GCATGTCAAGTTTGTGGTCTTCCAATTAAATATGTGCTTCAACAGGCATACCTGAGGGTTTGAATTGCAATTGCATGGGAATCCTCAGTTCCTGCTTCTCCTAAATTCTCAAGTCTTGACTCTGTAACCATAACAACGCTAAGAGAATGTGGAGCTGGAAGAAAGATTGTGATGAAATTATTTTTATTGCATCTAAAGTGTCTTAGGCTCTCATAAATTGTTTAAAGGTCATTCCTCTGAAGATTTCATAAATTTAACTTGATAACAAGAAACTAAAGAGAGAATTCCCCAAGCATCTGTGAAATTCATCTCTAACACCTGCAAATTATGCAGAGACAACATCCCTGCACTATTTTCTATGAGCCACACTGGCATGTGCAGGACTCTGCAGAACTTAAGCCTTTTTTGGGTTCTGAGCAACTCAGAGTGTAAACCACTGTCTCTCTAGTACATGGATGGTAAGCAAAAGAGATGTTTTGTGTCTTTTTTGTTGGTTTTTGGTTTGTTGTTTGGTTTTGGTTTTGGTTTTTTGTTTTTGTTTGGGTTTTTTTTTTCATATAAGCATACATTTAAAATACAAGCAAAGTATTTTAAAGAATGTATTTGTGTTGATGTAATCGTAGCCTGTACTTGTGCACGTCCCTTGTACAACAGTGAGAAGTAGAATTAGATGTTAGTGTACAGTGTTGTTCCCTGTACAAGCAGATACATTTACGACTGTCTCAGAACGACAAAATTATTTATAATCTTCAATATATACCACAATCCACCTGCCAGGAGCAATGCCTGGTGTTGGCAGGCTCTGGTTAAAGCCAACCATTTCAGCTGATAAAATGACTGAACCAATGCTGAAAAGAGGCAGCAGAAAAAGAAAGAAAATATTTTGTAAACCTTTTAATATTATTTGCGCCAAGTGTGTAGTTTAATATAGTCAAAATACTTCCATGGCATAAGCTATTAAAATAACTATTTAATTTCACCTGGACATTGTGGATTCAGTCACATGAAAGCTATTCAGAGGGTAAACTGCAGTTAAAAGCAGATAAATGAACTGACTGAAATAAATACCTATTATTTCTTACTTGGCTACAATGCAGATAACAATGTAGTGAGCATGCAGTACTGTTAGTTAATATTATTGAATAAAAGAAATAAGACCAAACATTAAAAAACAAAACAAAACAAACAGAACTCTCTGCCAAAATAATAACACCCCCAAAAAACCTCAAAAGAAAGAAACAAACAAACAAATTACCAAATGAAACCAAAACCAATAATAATAACTTAACAAACAAATACTATAAAAACAAAACAAACAAACAAAAAATACCAACCAACAATCTAGCAAAAACAAAGCAATAAAAGGATGGTTTCTGTGGTAAAATACAGCCACTGTAAATGTATTCAGATCTTTTATCAGGTTTTCTACTTAAAGAGAACCCTCTCTGTTCTATCACAGCATTGTAATTTCAGCAAAAACCTCTTTTTTCTGTGAAATGAACGGGTCTCTTCTATAATTCATTGAATTATTTCCTAATCTTACTTAAATGTGAAATCAGTGCTGGTTTTGAAAGCAAAATAGTTTTGCTACCAGCTGTCAATACATCTGCACAGCCAGACTTTCTGTCAGGTCATTCCTTAATCTCTATTTGGCCCTTTAAAAGTTGCAGCTAAGATCTATATTTGAGACACAGACACGTAAAACATGTTTTCTAGAGGTTTTGTTTCTCTATCTCTTTCTCTTCTTTCCCTCTTTATATTCTTCCCTTACTGGGAGTGTTCTTCAAGAGCACTTCCCTTACTTGGAGTGTTCATCAAAGATGAGCTCCAAATGCACCTTCCACAGAGAGGAAGGAAGGAAAGAATAGAAGATAAACTTAAAAGGTCAAAGAAAGAAAGGAAGAAAGTTTAGACAAAAAGAAAAAGTGGAGGAAGAAAGAGCTGGGAAACAAGATGGATAGTCAGGCTGGCATGAAGGGCTGCTTCTTTTCTGTCAGCTGATTTAAGCTAAGGTGTATCTCTTCAGTGAACTTTTTCACATTGCTTCAATAGTTTAGGCACTGCTGTACTGGTACAGACATCTTGGGTAGGTTCTCTTCATATGGCAAATGATAATGTGTAATGCTTCAGCCTCCAAGGTTCCTTAGAACCAGAGAGGGTGCAGATTTGTCACTTTTCTCGCTAGTGAAATGCTCTACATGCTAAGCACACCACTTGGAGCACTTGCACCAAACTTCCCTCAGTGGACAAGGTGCCAGCCCAGTGCTCACAGTTTGCCATATTCTCATTCTAGTTCACAAAATGACTAAGCCTGGTTTATCCAGGCTTAAAATGATAAGACTATTTTATGGACAAAGTCATTTATTCTGAGGGTCACTTTTTGCAAAGTACAGCTTCAGCAGCAGTGGGCTGAAACTCAGGACTCAGCTGTAATTTGGACTCTGTCTCCTGTCATCAGTGATAAGTCTACCTACTACATTGTTCCAAGTTGTTTCTTTCTCTGTTTTGTGGATGTCTCATCTCAGCATCAGTTAGAATTAAACAACACGTTTGCTGGTGGTTTGACCTTTAAGTAAAGTTGTTTTGTCCTAGGGAAAATTTCATTCTAAAAAGCACGTGTTTTGTTTTTATCCTTCTTCCTTAAGAAATCTCTAAGAATTTTAATTTGTTTATTATCTAGCTAAGTGAATAGTCATTTACCTGCTGAATTTAGCTCCAAATTCTTTCTTCAGTGCCAGGAATAGCTTCACAATTTGTCCCACTGGAGATTTTAGCTCACTGATATAATAGTGAAAAATCTGTTATCAGAAAACTATTATTTAAGAAGGTGGGAAAAGGTAGCATAAAAAAAGAGTGCAATTGTTTAAATGGTGGATTTCAGGTCTGACCATCTGCTGTGAACATATACTTCTGCTTCATTGCTGTAGCTGAATAAATCTGTGCCATAAAACACTGCATGTCACATACCAGCCTTCAGTGAATTCTTCTGAGGCCTGTTTCACCAAACACTAAAGGCACAAAAGCAAATGACACAGCAAATAATTTCCATATAAGTCTGCATTTCCTTATGACAGGATTAAAGGCCCTGAAAAAAACTCTGTCATATGCAAGATTATCAGACATTGGTCTGAAACCAAAAAAGAATTTATGAAATAAAGTAATTTTTTTTTCAGATCAGTCCAATTCTCATCAGAATAACTTCAAAATCTTACTTTATTCTGCCATGTTTAGGTTAGGAGTCAGAAAGAAATCAGGCAAGTTTCAAGTACTGACAGATTTTCTTTAAAATTTAAATTCAAATTCTTCATGACATATAAGCCTTTTTATGTAGCAACTAATTTCAGTGAAGAAATATTTGCTCTGAAATTTTCCAACCTCTCTTTTCAAAATAACAGGCATTAGAGAAAGAATTTACCCTTCCCCACGTAATAAAGTGTTTGCCTGCACCAAACAGGAAGCCATCCACAAGCTGTCCATGAAACAAATCTCACTTTCATGCACTTTTTCTAAAGCCAGAAGTTGCTTCGTTTCTGTTTCATCATTTCACAGCAAACATTAAGGTGTTTTTCCTCTTGCCTAGCTGTGAGAAAGCTAAATGTACCTACTTAGGCAAAATTATTCATTGTGACACTGTTACAGACAACAGTAAAGAACCCAGTGAAGATTGGTTTCTTTATTTCACAGTTTGTTTGTCCAAACTGTCTCTAGGTACCTCCCTTTTCAGGTGCTTAATACTGCAAGAATTAAGTCCCCCTCTAAACCTTTAAACTGGTTACCATAGTTTCATTGTGTATCTCTATAAAAAGCAATCAGATACACTGACCTCGTCCTTCCTTCTAACAGCTCTCCCATTCAGCTCGGGCTGTAATTAGACCCTGTCATTGGGGCTATAAGAGCAATGAGTAATCAGTGTGACATGCTAGGGACCTGGGAGCAGCTCCCAGCACACACTGGAGAAAAGATACATGTAAAAGATAATGATGCCAATATATGAATTTTCTTCCAAATTGCCATCAGTTATCACATTGAGCTCTGTAATCTCTAAAGAGCTTCATTCTCTGATTTAAGGAGCTCTCTCTACTACATATCATTAAGTTCTTGGCTTTTAAGACTTGCTGCAGGGCAAGGAGTCCCTCAGGTCAGTTAAAAACTGTGTGACAAATAGGTCCCTTATTATTAGTTTAAGATGTATTTCCTTTCAGTTTGATTGAATGTTCTAGAAGACAGACAGCTACACAGGATTTTTCTTCCATTTACCATATATCATTTTGTTTACCTTCAGCATATATGCTCCCACTCATCTTCTGTATAAATTAAATCTGATCTTTTCAGTCTCTGCCATATGACTTTAATCACTGTAATCTCTAAAGTCTTCTACCTTACTTATTATGCATACTTCATGCTTTTATGATACAGAGTAAGCCATTTCTTTCCTTAAATAATCTATGAGGATGCATAGATCTTTTCTCAGAGTACTTATAGTTCTTTTAGAATCTGTTTATACCACATACTGCTCTCCTCCATGTTGATTTATTTGTATTTGCCACTTATGAATTTTAACAGTTTTCAGAATAGAAGCCATATCTAGGTCCTCAAATTCCAGGCCTTTGTTACCATACACAGTCACATCATATAATTCTATTCAGAAGTTGAGTCAACATTCTTTTATGACTGTCTATGGGAAATTCTCGGTCCTCTCTTGTTCCTTGTTCGTTGCTGTGCTCCTGGGAGTTTACAGAGTCTGAGGATCTTTGGAGAATGTGTGCAAAAAGATATCTACTTTGCTGAAGTAGAGTTTTCTTCTTCCTTCATAATGGAATAAAGAGCTGCTGTTCTCATCAAGAGTCCAGTGAAGCTTCGTTTGCAAAGTATTGGTTGCAAAGATTAGTGAGCAGAGAAACTGCAGTGATATAGCAGAGGGATGTAAATTCTGTTTTCTGCAAGGAACTAGATTTGTGGTTTTGGTGGGTTTTTTCCCCTGTACCATCTGACACCACTCCTGGAGCAGCCTGCATGCAATACAGCAGCTGTCCAGCATGTAGGCATACATGGCACAGCGCCAGGACAATGTCAGCACTCACATGTAATGTTCCCCATGTAATGTAGTATAAACAGAAAATGCTTCAGAAACATGGCAATGGCAAATCTGAGTTCACACAGAAAGTACATCCTCTAAAGGATATTGCAAAGTGTACAGTCACGTTCAGAGGAATATATACCTGCAATAGTCTACATATTACTGCCTTAATCTACATACTAGTAATACCATGTTGGCTGAATAACTTTTGATCATTCTGAACATAACAGATTAGGTTTCTCTGTATAACAGTTTTTTTAGATAAAAATAGGAAAAGGAGGTGTGCTCTGGTATTCTGAAATGAAGCAGTGTATTAGCCAGACGTGTTCTTGTAAATTAAGCCTGCCCTGACTGAGCATTGAAAACAATGGACACGTTGTCTGGTTTTTATTTTCCTTCTGAGTGAAATGAGCCACAACTGCAGGCACAGGATGCAGCAACACAGGCAATGCTAAGTTCTTTCCTCTGCTTTACTAATATATATATAGGGAATAATGAGTAGGAAATCCTGGAAGCAAATCTGAAGGGTTAACATTCTCCCTTCCAGGGTGAGTTTTCTATAAGAACTTGCTAATAGCAGAAGACATTTTGTCAGGCAGGATAGATTAGGATGTGCACTGGGATGGAAGTATTCAAGTACTATTTCATCTGTCTTTCTCTGTTGCTCCTCCTGTTTCAACCAGGAGGAGTTGCCTGTCTAAATGGATTGCAATGGCTATATCTGTATTTCAGATAAGCTCAAGACTTGTGTAAAATGTGGTGCTGCTAATTAGTCAAGATGTCATTAGTCCAAGGAAATTAATTGTACATAAATAATGTGGAATTTCAGCTTCATGGCTCAAGAGATAAATTCAGAGTCTTTTCAGAATTGTCCGTATTAAAAATAAAATAGCAGAGGAGGATTATCAAGGAAGCTCTTCAAAATTCCCATTACCCTGCTAGTGAAGGTTTAACACATAGCCCAGAAGACATGGTTGATCTGTACTCCTTAATGTCCTTACATCACAACAGCATTGGCCTATCCCTGGCTGCTCTCATCAGAGAGAAAAGTAATCGTGACTTTGAAGAAGCATCTTATCAGCATCCCAGAAGTACAGTCCATGCTCAGCAGTGGATGGGTAGTAAAGAGTGTTCTCCTTCATTACCTGGACTTTTTCCCCAATATTTTTATTTTATTCCTCAATTAAAAGAGGCACTCTTCCAGTTTTTTATCAACTGACTAGCATTGGATAGAGTGTGAAGTCTACAGGAAATGTCACTGGATGAGAAGAGCATCGTTTCAACACCCAGCTTACACAGCTGCAAAGGACTGCACAGGCAGAAGGCCATGGAGAGTCAGACACAGAGAAGGGAGTACTTGTATCTCATTTCTTAAGAATGATAGGTTCTGTGTTTTGTCATATGTTTTGCATAGCTTCTAACCAACTAGTTTGATTGTTTGGTTATGCCTGCAATAGTTTCTGGATTTTAATAAATATAAAATAATATATAGTGGTATGACATTTTCAAACCTGTAAAAGATTGTCATTCTGCATTTCTTAGCAAAACCTCCAACTATCCTATAGAAGACCATGCCTAAAATATTTGTTTGTTTTGAAAGTACCCCTCAGCTTTCTAGTAGAGGGAAATAACTGCAGTAGTTTGATAAAAATTATTTCTATTTTATTTACCTTCATGGTCTAGAACTTTTATCTTCTCTTCTTCTCTAATCTAAGTTATTGGCAGATATTGGTGCCAGAAACCTCATTCTATCCTGTCCTCTCAAGTTACAGAGCGATTTCTCCACCACAGCTATCTATCACTGTAGTCAGCTAAAGTTTCTAGAAATGATAGATATAAAAGGAAAAAAATCTTGCAAGACACCTCTGAAACAAGATTTTTTTGAATATTTAAGACAAGTTTCCCTCTATTCTGGTGACAGAAATGCTTGGCTTCATTAAAAGCCAGAGGCGATATTTGTATCAGCTGAGAGCCAAGGATATTAATGAGCAATTTTCCCATGTTTTTCTTGGAGCCTCACTGTAAGTTACAGGCTTCTAAACCAGCTGTAACTCTCTTTCTCTTGTCTTTTTTTTTTTTTTTTTTTTTTTTTTTTTTTTTTTTTTTTTACTTGAGAAGATGGAATTTTGTTAGTAATGAAAAAAACCAACCCTTATAAAGGGGTTGAATGAATCTCCAAATTATAACCCAGATTTTTCTGACAGATTTTTCTTGTATTTTTACTTCAGTGGTAGAGAAAATGGCTAAGTTCCCCTGCCCTAGTTAAAAAATAATGAATAAATTAATGTGTGAAGATACATGTGGGAGAACTTAAACCAATTTATATATACACTCACTCCTAAATTATCTTGTTGTTTAGCACTCCTTTTCCATCCTGGTATTTAAGGATTAGCTATGGCATCTTTACTACCTTCATATTTTTTTGCCTTTACTCCTCCCTCCCCCAAGAAAATAATCCCCATGCTTCATGTTTTACAACCTTTTCTCCATCTATTTGTTTTTTAATTTGTCCTTACAAATTACCAAGTTCAGAGATATTATCTTTGCTCTACCTTAATCCATTTTTACCTTTTTTTTTTTTTTTTTTTTTTTTTTTCTCCCAGCCAATGTCAGTGACACTTACGGTAATAATCTAGATGGACACAGTGGAAAATCATTCCACTGGCCAAAATTGCACCTTGACAGTCTGACATCAGATTCCTAAGTGGTATGTGTGTCATGTAGCAATCAGAGATTTGAAGTAGAATGAATGGCCAAGCCAGTGGAGTTAGTAGTTGATCATAAAACCTGCGTGTATAGGAAGATAAACTAAAAGCTGCTTAACTTTTTTAAGCATACTCCATCAATAAATGGAAACACAGTATATGAAGGTTTACTTAGATATTTCTGTGCAGTAGAACTTTCCTATAGTCCTACCGGTACACACACCTGCTTTATGAGAACTACCTCTTTGCAGCTCTGAGGTATGTCCTGGTGCCTCCAAACCAGCAAATGGCACATCTCATTGCCACTCTGAGTAGTGCTTGTGCACAGCTGCAAATCTGTTTTCTTATTATTTCTTTTACAGTCAAGTAAGCTCTGCAGTGACAAGAAAGAGGCCAATTTTGGTTAAAAGCATATCTAGTTCAACAGAATATCTGGCAAACAGGGAGAAAGGAAATTATACAATTGAGAGCAATCAGAAAATTCTTTTGATGGGTGATTACCATCAGATTGTGATGTTTCTACATGGATCCACAAAGCTTGGTATAAGCCCAGCTGCAATTTAACATTTTTATAAGATCATCAGTCTGCATAAAAGAGCAGCTTATGAATAATACGATTTTTTGTAATATGCTGAAGAAGGAGGATTGGAGAGACCAGGTATTTTCAGTTGCTGAATACAATGAGTCTCCAGCTCAGCCAGAGCTGTCAGCTGAAATTACACCATTTTTTCTTTAGAGTTAGCATGTCAGAATATGCTACTGGCTCCAGTTTTTGAAGCTAGGATTCGTTAGTGGATCAACTACTAACCTTGAACAAGGTGACCTTTTAACCACAGAAAACCCATCTGTGGTGTAAATGGGTTAAATAAAATCTTTCTCTTCCCACTGTGTTCGAGTAGGGCTGTTCCTTCCCTTCTGGTATAGTCTCTGCCCAGAATTTTTTCAGTCACTGAATTGCAACAAATCGTGCATCAGTCTCTTTTGGGCTTTTAGTGAAGCCACCTTCCTGTCATGGGATATTGATCTGGTTTCTGACATGCCCTGATCCTTTAAGGATTCTAATTATCATTTCAGCTACAGATTCTTGCTGTTCCTATCACCTCCACCCTTCCTCTCTCTATATCCACCACTCAAAGTCATTTTCTGGGAAAATAAAGTCCTCCTGTCCCTCTGAAATTCCTAGTTAACTCATTGTGCAGCTGCTAGGGTAAGGCAAGTGAGCAATACCGTGTGCTAAACTATGGCAATCTGCAAGAAGTCCTCTCTCACATGTTCAAATTAAAGAACCTCAATATAAAGATTTAATTGTTTATATGAGAGGTTTCATACTATATTTAAGGAGAGAAAACTACAATTTCAAAATTAAACCTTAAAAAATGGTGACTATGTAGAAAAATTGTGGTGTTAGAATTAGAAAGCATCTTAATATGCATTCCACCCATGTTAATAGCTTGTGAAACTATAAAGAAAGAAATCATAAGTGAAACAAATATTCCATGCATTTGACATTAGTAGGACTGAAACTGGACTACTTCTTTCTGATACTCCCTTCTAAAAAAAGTTTAAAATTCATGAAGCTTATAAATCACCAGCCACACATATAATTGGAAAGCTGGTAGAAGACATTCCAACTATACACTCGGGGGGGGTTCAATCACCATGGGGGGTGCCTGAAATTAAGATGTCAGTATGTGGCTGTCCCCCTAACAACCCTTTATGCTGCAGCCATTTTGAGATTCCCCAAACTGCCTGTGTCTCAGCAAAGGCAGCTGACCCTCACCTAGGTGCCCAGGGTCCCTTCATTCTGATGGAGAGACAAGGCCACAATAAAAGCAAGTAGACAAAAGCTTAATTGAGGCAAATTAAAGTGACAAATGTTAAAGACCTTTTTGGTGAATGTAATTAAACAAGTGTAAATCAGAACAACAAAGCTTGTGTCAGATATTTTATATTTTGGTCACATCAAATCAAGACTGGATTTTACCAAACAGAAACTTTGGAATAATTTTACTTAGCTGCAGTCAAGTGTAGCTTTGGTTTTGACAAGGTATTTGTTGGCGAGGTATCAGTTTTACAAAAAAAAAAAAAAAAAAAAAAAAAGAGGCAAATTAGGTGATGAGAGAAAAACATTTTTCTCATATTCTAATTCTGCGTCCTTCTCTATATTAGGGTCACGGCTCCTCAACTCAGAAAAGTATTTAACACTCACACAGGGGATACATGGAAATTAGTCAAATTTCTTTTGCTGTGAGAGAACAATATGATGGCATTATGGACAAAGAAGTCAGTTCTAATCTTTGACATTACTTTTATTTTTTTCTCTCTTCTTAGTTTGCTTTGTGTATTTCTCACTTAGATTCCATTACATTAACTTTGACGCTGCTCTTTGTGATTCCTGGTTAAGCTTTAGTCACTGGCAAAAATGCTCAGAACTTTGGCATTTCCTCTGTGCTCATCACAGTTTATGATCCTTTCTCCTCCTTTCTTCAAAAGTTCTTGTTTTATTCACAGATGTAGAAAAGGATGGAAAGGAAACCGTTGCCACATAAGTGCTAAGCCTCTTCAGCCTCCAACTTCAAGTCTCCTACAAAATGGTAGGTCTGTAAAAAGAAAGTAGTATCTTTCAATTAATTCTTTTAGTTTATTTTACTTATTTCTGTCTTTGATTACTCTGATTTTGCAGATATTTGGATTGGATTGGGTATCGGTTTCTTACTGATTAAAATTACAGCTGCTGCTTTGTATTTTCTTTTGAAGAAGAAAGTGCCAAAAACGTAAGTGAAACTTTTATTTTGCATATAGCAGACACAAATGTGGCACAGAGCAATGGCCAACTGCCCAGGCTCATTGGTTTCAACTTTTAAATCTCCCCACGGTCTGTCTTCATATGTAACACTAAGCAGAAAATGAAACTTTGCAACAAAAGCTGACCTTAGTGGACCCCAGTCTGGAAACAGTGAGCAATGGCTTGATGGCCTAGAATGTTTTGATTGTGGCATTGAATGAGCATTCTTAAATTATAAAATTTATATCTTGAAGGATATCTTGAAGGATATGCCTTCAACTGACAATTCACTATTTGACAGATATATTTGCAAGCCCTTCCTGCCATCCCTCTGATAATTTCTGCTTTTTCTCTTCTCCAATAACCTCTGCTTTTTCTCTCCTCCCTAATTTAAGATTTTTTTTCCTGTTTACTTTATTCTAACTTCTGTACTGCTTCTCTGCATATCTCTCAACATATTCTGCTAGATCCTTCTCTGTCAGCAAGTACCTAGCACTGTCCCTCTCTTTCAGCAATTCCTGTTGCACACTTCCTTGTCCATTTTTGTGTTAGATTTTCCTTACCCTTCATTTTCTTCTCCAGAATCCATCTTCAAAGCTATCTCTTTTCCTTTAAACTTGTTCTCTGCTATAGACCTTCCTCTCTTTGGGGATGTTGTTATGTCCTAAAATATCTACTAATCTGTGCAGACTCCTGTCCTGACATTATTTCTGCTGACATGTCTCCTATCTCTGCATCTCCCCTGACAGGTAGAGCTATCTGTGGACACAGAAGCAAAATGTTTAAGCCGAAACCTTTATTGGTTGTGCTTCTGTTAATTGAGTGCATAGCTTCACCTGCCTTCCTTACATCTCCTTCCTCTTCCTTAAAGCAGGAATAACATTTCCTTATCTGATTCCATGGGGTTTTAAGATTTAATTCATTCACATTAATGCAACCTGCTAAGGCACACATATGGAAAAGCACTTTAGAAGTGCAAGATTACTTGTATTTTAAGAACTGCTTGATTTTTCTTTCTTGTGATTTCAGTAGTTATCCTTGAAAAAATGAGTTTAATTTCTCAAAACATGTTTGATAGTGTTTTAATTTAGAACATATTGTTGTTTCTTACACCACTTCTTCTGTGCTCTCACTCAACACTCCTTCCTACCTTTTTCTTTCATAAACATCTACTTAAATGTTACTGCACTGCCATTTACATCTCTTTTACTCACGTCTGTATTTAAGGAATAAAGGAGTATTTTTCTTTTCTTGTAATTATATATGCTAAAAAAAAAAAGAAAAAAAAAAAAAGTCATCTCTTTTGCACCCTGTTTCAGTAAGATGCTAAGCAATATGGTCCTATTAGGTATATGACAGGGATGAATGAGAGTCTTCTTACTATGGTTCTAAGAATATACCACAGCCCTTATATGCAGAGAATCAGAGCTGTGAAAGAGAGGACCAACTTACAAAACAAAGCTTATTCTGGTCTTAATTATTTTCATTAAAACTTCTAAAAAGGTAAGTTATGATGATAGAAATTTTGGGGACTACAAATTTTGCCTATTAGAAACTAAGATTTTCAAATCACTTTGCCCAAACTACAAATATTTTTTTTTATTTTTCTTGTTTTTAATCTTAACATGTAAGTTAAAATGCTTTTATAGTCACCTTGCTAAGAAATAATCTAGCTAATAAACGTCAATTTGTTTGAAATTGTGAAAACAATAAAATCTGAAACTTCGAATTTGAGAAGAAATGTTCATCTAGGCTCTTCCTCTTCAACTATCTAGTGCCTACCATGATTTGATATACAAAAATCACAGCTGAAAACATAATAGTAAATTAAGGGAAGTTATTTCTGAACTGTTTGGTCAGTAATCAGACTAGTCAAAATGCAGTCAATATTAACGTGCTGAAGTTTGGATCTTTAGGACAAGGTTTTATAAGAAGTGACTTGCATTTGCAAAAGTCTGCAAAATGTTCAATGTGACAGCACCACACAGAGGTGTGAGATTTTACTCCTGATTTTTTTTTAAGGGATTTAATGAATGAGAGAATTTTACTGGCACAAAAATGATACTGTCCTACAGTTAATTTTCTCTTGTGTCTGCTTTAACCCTCCTGAGCCATGTTGTTTTCTCAAAGTCATTAGGCACTAGAGCCACTCTAGGGAAGCTTTCACATTCTTGAGGCCATATTTACTACCTTTTGATAAATTCTTTTGCTAGCTATTTTTATGTAATTCCTCTTAGTGTCCTCTTGTTTTACTGTGTAGACCCACCCATGCAGGCACAGGCAGATGGTTCTCCAGAGGCACATTAGGGATTGTAGGTGTTAGTTCCCATGACATCTTGAAATGGTGTGCAGGTCCATCTAAGTCTCAGTGGAAATAATACAGGAATGTGCACAAGAGTTGCAGAAGCTTAAGAGTCCAATAGAACTCATTTTTTCATCAGAAAGCCAGGTAGGAGGCAGTAGGGGTAGGCTGGGGACCCCTCAGGCGATATCCACCTAGAAATTTGTCATTAACAGCAGTGAGAACCTAAGTCACATTTGTCCCTCTTCTTTTCTGGAAACATTAATAGTGCCTTAACACTTCCTTTCAGCCCAGAATGGATGCCCCACTTCCCCTTTGCTGTCTCCTCCTTTGCAGAATTTAATTTCTGATCTGCAGGCTTTAAACACTCCAGTTACTGAGCGGGAGTTACTGGAAGTCACCATGTAAGTTTACTTCCTAATGGACAAAAGCAGCCTTCACGGCCTGGCAGCAGCATACTCCATTACCACGACAGCATTCAGATATGCCAGGTACTTCCCAGTCCCCAGCTGCGGATTTGTGAAACTTTTGCATAGAAACCCCAAAACAGGGAAGCTTGTGAGTTTCTCTCATTCCTGTTTGTGCTATAGAGATGATGTTCCCTAATCCAGAAGGGAAGGCTGCCAGTTGCTCGACTCCATCAGTGACAACTGTCCTTGTTGACTGAAAAGAACCAAAGCTTCATTTTAGCTTCCATTTTGTTGCAGCTGCCTTCTAATGCTTCATTGTCATTTGAAATGTGAGAGTATGAAAAGTATGTGACTTTCTTTCCAGCCAAGCTATGTCTTTTTGTTATTGCCTCCAAAGCAATCAACATCCCTGGATCATTTCAGTTTGTTTCTTTCCTGTTCTTGAACTGTGCCATCCGCTGCAAGGCCAGTGTACCACAGCTATTGTCAGTCCTGCCAGTCTTAATGAACACAGAACATTAAATTTTCCAAAGCATATAGCAATGTATCTTGCCACACAAACAAAAGAGTGAAAAACTGAGATATTCTGAGAAATCATTTTAAAATTATAGAAAATCATGGGAAGAAAGGCACCACAGAGGCCGTTTTTCATCCTGCCACATCACAGACTCAATTGTATCACTCCTGAGTTTGCATTTAAAAACATCTAGCAACATGAATTTGATGGCATCCTCAGGCTATATTGGTATCTTGGGTAGAAAGAAGTTTGCTGTTAGAAAGTTATTTTCCAACTGCTGATATGTCTGTTTGTCATTTAAGTTTATGCCTATTCACCATGGACAATAACAGATCATTCCCTTTCTCCTTGCAGAAAGCTTGTTCTGTTCTTGAAGGCAGTTGTCATGCCTCTTACAGGCTGCTTTCTTTGGGCTGAACAAGCTCACTGCTTTTGCCTTTCTCCATAGTTAAGGTTTACTTATAATTATGATGATTCCCAGTTTCTGTTGCCAGACTTTCTGCAATTAGACCATACTCTTCTGGAGGTCTGGTGTGGAGGAACGGGTGGTGTATTCCAAGGGAAGCTCTCCAAACAGATCTGAAGGGCTGCCAGAGGTCATTGCTGGCTGTGCCTCTGTTCCTATATCCCAAAGAGATAAACAGAATGACAGTATAATGACATTTATTTAATTGTTTTCAGCTTGTGAACTGGAACAGAGACAGATATAGTTTATGTATAATAGGAGAAAAATGTGCAGTTTTATGGGAAAAAATAAACCAAAATTTGGAAGCATCAGCCATAACTGTTTGGAAATTGTTGTACTAGTTTAATGCTGCTATCCAAATCCATTCATTCTTCTGTAGAATATTTTTGTTCTGAAGGATGAGTACTACAGTCAGAAGTTTTCAGTTTTACTGAAATGTATAGCTGATGATCACCACACATAGGAATGATTGCATAGAAACAAGAGGAACAGAGCCAATCTCTGTAGTCTGTAGCCTTCAAGATCACAAAGATGAAAGTTGCAAAGGAGTAATTAAAAAAAAAAAATTAAATTCCCTAAAGTGACTCAAAAGGTACAAAGTACAGACTTAAGAAACCCATACAGTATATTAACAGTTGAATCAAATATCCAAGTGACTTGTACATTATTTTAGGTGCAGTTTTTGGAAAGTCTTCTCTCCTTGCAGCATGCCTCCTATTTCTTTCATGGGATGTGCAAAATATAGCCTACTTCAGCAAACCTAAATTTGGTTGAAAAGACTTTAAATATGCTTTTGAAATTAAGATCTTGAGTTTTGGTTCCTGCTAAAAACTGAAGTTTTAGCACACCTATAAAAATTCTTTTAAGGGATTATTTTAATTAGTAGCTTAATTGTAATTAAATCTTTGGTCCACTAGGATTTCGTCGTTGTTAGGGATCAGATGCTAAGCATTCCTCCAGCACTGTATTTCCTAAAAATCTGTGTTCTGTATGAAATAATTGGTTTTTTCTTTGAAAGTTATATTGAAAAGTAAAAAATTATGAGCTCTTGCATCCAAAAAATGAAGTCTAGATACGTTAATTTTCCATTAACAAGAATGATGTTACTTAGCAGTCTGTTTATACACTGGTGGGTATTTTGTGGAGCATACAACTTCTTTCTGTCTTTGTGAAATTGTAGTGGAGAAACCTCTGACAAGGCAGTAGTTTTCACTACTAAAGAATGCAGATGAGCTTAGCAAAGCTATGCCCCATGTTACCTCAACCTAGGATGATTAATTCTCTCCTTTCCCATTGTGGTATTTCTGGTTATGTAAGAAACATAACAGTTCTCTCTAAACCACCTTACACATATATTTTAGTATTTTTTTACTTTTTTTTTTTTTTAACTGTAGTTACTGCTTCATCCAATTGATAGATTACAGCAGTTGTGTAAATGTAATTTTAATTAATATTTCACTTCCATTTTCTTTAAGGTCTTTTAAGTAATTTGACAATATTTCAGACTTTTTTTGCTATTTATTGATATCCCTTAGAAAGAATTTCTTGCTGCATTCACAAACAGGGGGTAATCATATATATATGAACATTTATATATATATATATAAAATATTATGTATATAAACCTATTCATATGTATGTATCTATGTGTTTATATATGTTGCATGTATGTGTAATATAAGCTACATAAGGTAGTGTAATCAAGGTGACTTTCAAAGCCCTGCTTTGGCAGAAATGTTCCTGAGAACAGGAGAGAACTTAAGAAAGTCCATTTTCCACCTAATTTTGTGGTGCATAAATTCAAGCAGTGCCCATATTTTGGGCCATAAAATTCCCATTATCCGTGAGATTCAGTGACAAATCAATATGCTTTTCAGGATTCAGATCTAGAGTGGGAAGACACCTGAAATCTGCTGGACTCAATTTTATTGCTTGGGACATATACAGGACCAATTTAGGCACTAAGCACAGCTACCATACATGTGTTGTTGAAGAACTTGGCCAGCACTCTGGTGTCCACAGTTTGGCACAGAATCCTTCTGGTTAGTTCTCCTCCTTGCAGAGGAAGCTGGAGATCTGTGTTCAGCACCCTCCTGCCCTCAGGACAGACCTAAGTACTCAGCATGTTCTTGCCCAAATAAGCTGTGTATATGTCTTGCACAAACTGCTCAAGTTTAATGGAGCAATGGAAGAGAATCAGACCTATCCCTATCCTTACCACTTGCTATTGGCACAGTAAGAGTGGTTCACACTGGGAATTGTGTGACTTGGGTTGCCCTTTGGAAGTGTCTTGACTGACTCTAAGCAGAATTGATTTGCTCAGTTCCATATCTTGCTTTCAGGCCATATAGTTGGTTTGTGATGTCTAAATGAGGCACTAAAATTAAGGCATGCAAGTCTTGCTCTTTGGGCACTAGTTTAGAAGCAGAGCCAAACTCCTTAGAAACTTCTCATCTGAGCTTGCTTCTGGCCTCAGATTTTGTGAGCCATGCTTTCATTTTAGAGTAAAAAATAAATTTTGTACACATCTTCTGGTCTTTATTCAGGAGGACTGGTATGCAAATATACACTAAGTAGGCATATAAATAATCTGTCATTGCTTCACTAAGCAAACTAAATTAATCAGAATATCATGGTTTATTACAGTTAAGATTAGATCAAACGAAAAAATTAACAGGTTCAAATATTCAGCTCTCCTCATTGTTGTGTCAGGTAATCAAAATAAATTATGAGACTGGCATTAGGAGCAAATACTTTCTGACAGTCTTCTTGTGAAAAATTTTAGGGAGAGATGTCTGGTTTAGACTAAAACCCAGACAGTTTCTTGCACTGATTTAAATCATAAGGTAGAATATTTCTGTGCCTTACTTGTGTCTTCCTCCCAAGCAGACATTCTGATTTTAGCTGTTTTCAACAGAAATCATTCAATGTAACTCCTCTGTGGCTCCCACTGAGGAACAGCTTCCCCCCTCAACATCTCCATGGGCTGTGCTCCTGTGTCTGCTCTTGTCCCCTCAGTCCTGCCTACCACAGGAAGACAGAGCCTGTCAATCAGATTCTAGGGGGACATGGCTTCAACCACCTGTAGGACCAGCTTTGGAACAGAAACACTTTTTAATACAACAAAATTTATTTCTCCATCATCAAGATTGATGGGAAGCTATAGGAAAGATTTTTGTCTTAGAATACTGTGCATGCAGATTTCTATGTATATAAGACAGATGTTCTTATTCATAAAACCTGTGGATAAACCCCAAAAATACTAAATGCATCTCTTCAAAAGCAAAGATTAGCTTCTGCTTCATTCTTCAGTAATTTTAATTAATAAATCTGTTGCTTTTTACATAGTATTGAAACACCTTTGGTGATTCTGGGCCTCTCACTACAACAAAGACATTGGGGTGTTGGAGAGAGTCCAGAACAACAAAGCTGGTGAAAGGTCTAGAGATTAAGTCCTATGAGGAGCAACTGAGAAGCAGGAAGTGTTTCACCTGTAGAAAAGAGGGTTTGGGGGGGATCTTACTGCTCTCTAAAACTACCTGAGGTAGGAGATTGTGGGCAGGTGAGGGTCAGACTCTTCTCCCAGCAACAAGTGACAGGAAAAGAGGTCATGGCCTCAAGCTGAGCCAGGGGACTTCAGGCTGGAAGAATTCAGGAAGAATTTCCTCACCGAAAGGGTTGTTAAGCCCTGGAACAGAGTGCCAATGGAGGTGGAGTCACCAAACCTGGAGGTATAAGGGACTGGACATGGCACAGTCCAGCTGACAGGTGGTGATCAGTCAAACGTTGGACTCAATGATCTTAGAGTTCTCTTCCAACATAAATGATTCCACGATTCTGTGATTTCAATCAATGTGTAATATTAAAAACTAGTCATCTATATGGGAAAAAATTTAGATCTAGACAGAAAATTGCATACCCATTCTGCTTTTGCAGAATAAATGTGATTAACTGCACAGGTCATAAGTGCTTACAAAAAGATATGGGATATGTGAAGACCTCTATCAAGAAAGCATATCTTTAAACCTCCAGATGAGGTGATGGACATGAAATCCATAAACAGCAAAATTTTCCCTATTAATCTATCATAAATAGTTTAAGGCATTGTGTTAATTAATTAAAATTTGCATTTCAATACTACAAGTGATTACTTATTCCTGGCTTTGTAGAAAAAGGTACGGGTCGCTCGTATAGCTCTAAAACTGATGCTAATTATTTTGACCCAAAATGCAAGTTCTTTCCCAATTATTTGGAAAAGTGGACTACTTAAAACAATTAAATAACTAAGGTGTTCTTGAACTTGGAGCCTAAGACCATGTTAGTCACTGAATTGTCAGTGTAATAGCAATGAAGAACATGATCTCATCCCATGGAAACAAAGCATAGGAATGCAAATTTTAAGGTAATCTCATATTTTATTTAATGTATAGCACTATATCTGCATTTTATAAATACTAAATAGTTCTAATAGAAGCATATTTTTATAAGAAACTGATGAAAAAGTATTATTTTAACCTAGACATTATTTATCCAGAATATCAGTTTAATTTCATTAATTTCAGTAGAGCTCAGTTGTAAATGTATTTAGCCAACTATTTTTTTGGACTCAAGTCTTTTCAACTTTAATCTGTTTGGTTCTCTGATGACCTGTGTGATATGGTGTTTTTTGTTGTTTTTGTTTGTTTGTTTGTTTGTTTTTGTTTTGTTTTGGTGGGGTTTTGTT
Organism: Hirundo rustica; assembly: GCF_015227805.2. Taxonomy (NCBI): domain Eukaryota; kingdom Metazoa; phylum Chordata; class Aves; order Passeriformes; family Hirundinidae; genus Hirundo; species Hirundo rustica. The sequence continues at coordinate 136,910,270 of NC_053450.1, forward strand.
TTGCTTTGTTTTTTGTTTTGTTTTGGGTTTTTTTTGGTTTGGTTTGGTTTGTTGTTTTTTGTTTTGTTTGTTTGGGGTTTTTTGTTTTTATTTTGTTTTTTTTGTTTTGTTTGTTTGTTTGTTTTGTTGTTTTGTTTTGTTGGTTTGTGTTTTTTTTTTTTTTTTTTAACTTCTGAAGGAAAGTGCAGGAAACCGCTATTTCTTCATTTGCCAATCCATTGTACAAAGATCTTAGTTCATCTGGGAAAGTAAAGGTAAGCTGCCTCTATATGTTCAGAAAAATGAGAGGTTGTAATCCTCAAATAGTTTTCCGTTAAAAGAATGTAATCTCTCAGTGAATGCTATTTAATAAAAGAAGTGAGAATTAAAAAATGACTCAGCACTCAGATCGGTTCCAGTGCATTTTTAAAACATATTAATATTTGAAACCAACTCAGTTTTGACAACATCTCACTGTTTATAATTATTATGATTATGGCCTGATGATTTGGAGGGAAAAAAAGTATTTTGTATTAAATATTTACCCACACATAGATAATAATAAACTCTCTGGGTCTTTTCTCCTTTTGTATCTGGAAAACAAACAAACAAACAAAAAAAACAAGAAAAAACCATCCAACAAAGCAAGCACACAACAACAGAAACACATCAACCAAAAAACCACAAAATGCATGATTCCTTTGCAAAAGTTGCCTTTGCACACTTGTTTAACTTTAATAAAACAGTTCATAATCCTTCCCAGTACCTTAAGCATACATCACAATTCCCATCACAGTAAAATTCACCTTGACATTAAACAAGCAATTGGCCACACATTTCCCTAGTACCATTTGCTGATCAGAATTGAGAGACTGATAGACTAACAAGTAAAATTTTGAATAATATATATATATAAAAGTGAACATATTGCAGCAAAAGAATTAAAGGCAAGATTTAATTATCAAATGACAATGATAACTAAAATTCGTGTCTTACATTTAACAAGAAATAAATGATTGAACTAAAATGAAGGTATCTCTGATATTTTATTAATAATTAAAAATAATATAGACAAAGAACCTTGGAGTAAAAAAGAAAAAATAAATTAAAATAAAAAAATTTAAATATCCTTCTTGACCTCATTTTGATACTACCCTTATTAGCATTGAAAAAGATAGACTTGGTTTGAAATAGAAAATAAAACTTCCTTGTTTTTTGCACAGTCAATAATATAAGATTCCATTGTGGCATTGAATAGGATTAACTATGACATGCCATTTACTTTCTGTAAAAAGGTCCTATCACCTGATTTTAGAGACATTAGATCAAATGAATTCACTTATAGGTTGGAGTTTGTGAGAGCTCCAATTTGGAAACATTCCCATCACAATCATGTCCAATTCATCAGGACATTTTTATTTTAGTTAAAATAGATTTCTGACAGGCTTCATTTAATAGCAAGTTGAAAAACAGAAGCACAGAGTCAGGAGAGACATTTTCATGGAAGACAGCCCCAGGCATTGTGATTGAAGTCCAGCCATGTACCAGAATTTCCTCTATTTTCTCTAAGACTGGGAAAATACACGTTTACACTAATTCTTCTCTTTAAAAGAAAACAGGCATTATGAGTTTTCTCCAAGTCTGATGAGACTTAAATCTGAATGGTGTATCATCAATCAAAAGAGATGACAAATTGTGAGCAAAAGCTCTTGTCTCCAGCTGAATACTCACAAGTTTTGCCCTCGTGGGAGTCTCTCAGCTTCATAAAGAACAGTTCTCCTGAACCTTTCTGAACACCAAAACCATGTGGGTTTATCACAGCTACACCCTTGCTCACAATACTGCCTTGTAATTTTGGATCCATAGAATGTGTTACCCAGGTGCCACATGACAGAATATATTATTTTCAGCTCACAAAAAATGTTCTGAAGCAGTTTTTTTCTTTTTATAGTCTCCTGGTTATGCCACCTCATCTGCTGTTCAAATCAGTGTTTCTCCCTGGCATGAGGTATGTAATAATACATTTCTAGGATGTGTGTTGGGCTAGTAAAGGAAATTCATTTGTAGAGGAAAAGGAAAAATGTCACTTAAAGTCAATGGTGTATTGCTACTAGTTCTGTTAGAACCTCTGGAAATTTGAGACAGATGACCAGAGCTGAATTGGTTGGCAAGGACCTCAAAATAACAATTCTAGCAGTGTTGCTTGTCATAGCTACTTGTCACACATTACACTAATTTAATAACTTTGAGTCTGTGCAGATGCTGAAGAAAGTGTTTAGAATTACTGAAATCCTTACCGGAAGAGTTCATATTACCTATTTTCTCATACATTTTTCCTTCAAGAAAATTATAACCATTTTCTTGAACAAAAGGAAATTACAATGCCATGTTACCAAGATTAGTGACCCACTGCAATTACACTATTTTATACAGGTTCCCTAAAATAATACTTAACATATATTAGAGCAAGGGCTCTAGAAACAAGGGGAAAAAAAGGTGGAAACAGATGCAGAAGTAGGTTAAAGGACTTGATCAGGTGCACGTAGTATGTAATTGTTTTGGTGGAACTATGCTACATTTATTCAGTTGAAAGTCAGGTCTAAAAATGTTTAGAGATTTTATACTTTTCTTTAATATGCTACTTCTGTAATGAATCTGCAGCCATTTGTATGTGCATTTTAAAAAATTAATTGAATCACTTGCATTTTAAATTTCATTCTTTTTTCTTTTAGTATCCATTTATTGAAAACGTGAATGCTACTTCTTTTCCAAATCCTCTCTACGGTGTAGCAGCAGAAGACATGGAGAAATTTTGTAGCTCTTTGAAAACGTAAACACAAAGCAGGATCAATAGTGATTGCAGCTCTTTGCCTAGAAATTTATTATAAAATCTGGAAGTGTGCCACAATACTGAAGTATTAGCAATATGAATAACTCGTCACACAATAATTCTTATTAAAATAAAACAATTACATTCTGAAAGTAAATTTATATTAAAAACGGAATTCATACATAAGTAAACCATAATTATATATAGTCTTATGTCATTTCTGTTGGTGCAGAAAGAAATTGATAATTATAACTATGAATTCATTTTACATTTGTACAGTTCAAATTCCAGTATGTTAATAAAATGTTTAATCAAATCCAGATTCTTTAAGTCTGGGAATCATAATTTTTTTGTCCATTATTTGAGAAATGATGACTTAAATATTTCTGTAATTTTGCATTAGAAAGGGATTTTAACTGACTCTTTTAGTGTTCCAAGATGCAGAAGGAAAGGTGTTTATAAAATTAGAAACATATCGAACTAAATCAAGAGTGGTCATGAATCATGGATTTGAATATCGGCTTGGCATGTGATTCATCTGTGACACACCAGTATATACATTTTTATTATTATTATTATTTTACTATTAACCTTGATAGTTGACCAAATTTCCCTCCAGTAAGCTCTATAGTTCTGTAGTTCTGACCACAGTGCTCCTGATAAATTTAGCTTAGTGATTGACAGAGGGTGGAAACTGGCATGTTCAGGAAAACATATTTCTGCTGAATAGGTTGGCCTCCCACACAGCTGAAACTTATGTCAGCTCATGCCTCCATGAGAAAGATATTGGGGAGGAATTTTGGAGATTTTGGAGTGCTTTGTGATTTCGATTGTCATCCTTCGTGGTACCAGGCATAGCTTGTAACAGTGTTTACACTTTAAATAACCTGACAAAATGTCATCTTCCATAATACCCTCTTGCATTACATGATCATCATTTTTAGCTTGAAGGCTTAAGTGTTCCTGCTGTGCTTGTGTTTTTTCCCTTACTGTATTTCTACAGACTGCCTTATTTTAAACCCACTGGCAAGTCTTAAAGTTACTAAACTCCTACAAATTGCATAAAAACAGACATCTGCACTGTAGATGGTATCTCTGTTAGTACCTTTATTCAGGGAAAGCTGAATTGCTTGACATTTATTAGACTTTTGAGACTCCAGACAGAAAAGCATACTGATGCTTGCCTTCATTCCATCATGCACAGGGCTTCTTGGTTTGGGTTTGATGTTTTGTTTATCTTTCACTTTTTCTTCATAGAATAACCATAACCTATATATTTCTATATCTATATATCTTTCTGTAGATCTATATATATATATATCTTTCTGCCTGGGGCCACAGAATTATTTTTTACTTAGATTTTTTTTTGTCTGACTGGCATGTTGTTTCATGTGTGGTAGGAATAACAAGGTGTGATGTTTATCCATCATTCTCCCCATACCTTTCCAGCAATATGTTCCTAAGTGCCTCCATGTTGCATTCATACACACACACACACACACATTAATGCCATCTAGTTGAAAGTTAACAAATATTATTCATTAAGGTTTTAAATAAGGAAATTTGATCACACATGCCATTTTCTTTCTGAAACAAGATTAGTATTACTGAAATATAGAATTTTCTTCTTGTACTGGTTAGGTTGAGACACAGAGAATATATTTGATCCAGGAAAGTGCCAAGTGCCTCCAGCTCCTAAACTCAATAAATCTGTGTGAGATGATTGATCTCTGCATTATAAACAGGCACTGAACATCCCTACATGGTCAAGCCCATGTACTCAAAATCTCATTTTTTTCCTGCAATAAACTAGCACTGCTTGCAGAATTTCATTAAACACTAAAATGCTGGTTATGCTATAGTTCTTAAATCTCCATTTACTGTGTCATGCTCTATGTATCTGTAAAAAATTACATTAATGAAAAGGATAGCATTAACAATGGCAGAATTTTATCACATTCTCCCTTATGAAACAAAATATATTTATTTAAATATTTATGGTATTCATGTTTAAATGTCCCAAATGAAAGTAGATGATTATAAAGAATTATTGAAAAAGAACTCATATTACTCATCAGTAATTATCTCCTGAGAAAACTGTGACTCTTCTGGATAATCTCTAAAACAAGGTAAGCCTTTCACCAAAATAATTTTCAATTTTTATAATTGACAGAATGTTTTCAAAGTGCTGAAATTCAGTCTTTTATTCTTCCTGATTTTTTTTTTTCTCACTTCATGAAGAAAAACAGATTTAATTATATTCAATATATGGTTATTGTTTCAGCTGACTCTCAGCCCCAGACTGAAATGTTTAAGACAAAAACTTTAATTTTCATTTAATTTTCTGAATTTTTTCAATACTGGAAACCAAATTCATAGAATTCATATTCTCAGTCATCCTTTCCACGGTTCCAGTTTCAAAATATAAAGAACAAATCCAAATATACAGGATATAAATATACAGGAAAAAAGATTGTTAAAGTTTGTTATATAGATTTCTTCTTCCAATTTATAATATACCCTGGTTAAATACCCTCTGTAAGCTTGTGCTGCTATTGTCATAAACTTTATGTAATAAAAATTACTTGTTTCCAAGTGAACTGTTTTCTGGGAATAAATTAGAAGATGGATACTCTTATACAGACAACAAACACAATACCAATCTAATTTAAACATGTTCATACATCAATGATACAAGTTAACAGCAGAAATAAACTACAAGACAAAGTTTTACAAAACCCAATACCAATTTCAGCGTGGTCCATATGGTCTTCTAAGAATTTTTTTGCTTCTGAGGTCTCATAATCATAGAGAATGCAAGCATCCATCTCTCTTGGATATGGCTAATCTTCATGTCAATCCAAGATTTACTTATGGTACATATCAACAATCATGTTTCATACACAGATGGGCAGATCTTGTCTTACAAAGGATCCTTGTATTTGCAGCTTGTTCCAGTACTTGCCTCAACATCTGCCACTGGCTGCTACTTTGCAGTTTGGAAGAGGTGTTGAAGGGGAGCAGGATGTTCTGTTTGCAAAAGCTGAAGTAGAACGTGGCTGTGTAGCTTTCTCCTTGCCAATACTGAGGGGCTCAAGCCACGTTCAGAGCTCCCCTTTGGGTTCGGTGCTTTTACTGGTGCAGCTGTACCTGTTTTGCACCGTTGCCCCATGCCTCCATGTTTTCCTGCATCTGCTGGTCTTTACAGTGGATATGCCCATGGATATAGGCCAGGTGTTTGCTGCTGGTGACTTTCTCTCTTTCTTACCCTGTATCACCTACAGCAGCCGGATGACTATGCAATGATTAAACTGATCAGGCACATGATCTAATTTTGAAGGTATTATGGTTTTTATCTAGAGGATGGATTAGATGGCATCCAGGAGTTCTTTTCAACCTAAATGTACTCGTAGTACTACATTTCCATGGTGTTGGTGGCACCCAGCTCCTCCTTGCCATCATTGCTCTCATCAAGCCATCTCCAGCTTGTGCCATGCATGTGTCTGCTGAGATCATCCTGAAGCCAAAGGTTTCCTCAGCTCCCCCTTATGGTTCTTTCCTTATTTGCCCAGATGTGGCTGAGACCTCAGGCACAGCTTTTGACTTTTTCATTACCTGTTTCTTCATCTCACAAAGCTGGAGATAGGCTCTTGGATTACTTAGAGCTTTGATCTGATCTGCTGAACCTCAATCAGACATACTGCCATATATAAACTCTGAGACAACGAAAAATACTCACTTTCTGTAGCCATCAAATTGGCAGGGCTTAAATTAATCTTGTCCTCAGGTAGATGCCTACTCTAGAATGCAGTACATTGAATTCTAGCACCTCCTAATTCTTTCTGTTGCCTGTAAAGACAGTCTAGACATTGTGTCTGAAATGGAGATGCCCAGATTTTATTCATACCACTTTAACTAAATCCAAATTTCATTAATGTATGTATATATGTAATAGGGAGATTTTCACTGGATAAACTTCCTTGCAAGTGTGCACAGAAATGCTATCTAATACACAATCATTTTCCAGTCCTCTCTGTTTGTATAAATTAGACAGAAAGAACTTAATAAATACTATAGCATGCAGTAAGGCATCTGTCAAAAACCGACATCTTCTGTTTTTCATTTTCAGTTTGTGTGTGGGAAGAGAGGGAGAAGGGGTGGGAAGAATTCATATGAGAACAAAAATGGAAGCTCCTAAGCAGAAAAATCTACTGTGGGCTATATTGCTCCATGTAGATTACAGCATGTGAGAACTCTGGCATCTGACATGGAACAGTATTCCTCTTCTGCGGGGAACTTAAAGACAATAATTTATTCTCCAAGGTAAGAGTCCATTACTAAGGCTTGTGAACAGGAAACTGTTCTCCACTTGTGTGAGGATGAAGTACAAAGTGCAGCAAAGGAAGGAAACACAATACTAAGAACATGCATAGTAACATCATTCTAAACGGTTCCTAGAGTGTTACCACTTCATCTGCTGTAGCTCTTGTATTGTAGACCCTTTTTATTTGAAAGCAGGGATGCAACTGACCAGAAGGGTGGCTATGTTCCTGCAGCAGCCATCCACAGACCTTCACAAATGTCAGTGAAGTTATTATTCATATCTGGATTTTAATTTACCATCTGCAATTATAATCATTCTTGGGAATTTCATGCTCAAAAAAAAAAAAAAATCTTAAAATGAAGAAGTGCAATTTTCTATGGGATATTTGTATATGACTACTAAGATATGATAAACTGTACAGCATATTAGTCTTGGTGGGTTTGCATTTTATTTTTATTGCGATACACAAGGTGCATCTCAAAGGGGGACAGGGGAATAGATCAGAACATAACCTTAAACACACCAGGAATCTACAGCATATTTACTGTTCTATTATAAAACCACCTTTTTTTGCCGTCATCTTCATATAACAAAAAAAGCAGTATACAGTTCAGGCTAGATACAGGAACATAAAACTTGACTTAGTTCAGGTGGTGAAAATTGAGATTAGGAGGTAAACAGAGTAGCTGGTGATGTGACAACAAATTTCTTTCAGTCCTCTGGCCCTCCATGGACCACAAGTTAAAATAAATACATCTCCCAACTTTGATTCCAACTACTAGAAGGAATTTTCCTTTCTGATGGCTCAATGAATTTTGAAAGATTTACCTTTGCTTTTACCATGTCATCATAAAAGGAGTTAATTTTTACTCTTATACTTTATTTATGAAAAATGCCAAATGATTATACTTTGGAGAAGAACTGGTCAAGTTTGGGGAAATGTTTAGGCAACAAGATAAGCCAGAAAAAGTTGTCAGCTGCAGGGGAGGGTGAATATTCTACTTTTCTAATGAAAATGTGTGTCTCTGAAGCAAGTCAGCAAGGCACGCTCAACTGGGTTAAATGGGTTTAACAGGGAGAAATGAGCACAAATTATTCATGGGAATTCTTTAATCTTCTGTGTAATTATGTGATCACTCTCAGAACAAAGACTTTGGTTGCTCATAACAGGAGGAAAAAGTCGGTTCACGCTCAGCACAATGAATAGCATAGAGCGGTGGAGAACAAAAAACCAAAAAAAAACTTGATAATCCAGTGCTTTAATTTTTTCTGTGAATTTTGAAAGTTTGGGATGCTAAGCCTAAATAACTTAGAAGTAATAATAAGTAACTATTTTTTTTTTATTAAAACAAAGCTCTTTTCATTTTGTTCTTTATCTTAGTCATTAATTTTGAGTCCTACTTCTTCAAGTAACTAATTTTTCTTTTTCTCAACCACTTTATTCAGGTCATAAAACAGTATCACCCTGTGACAAGTATTTTACAATACACATGACGCGTGGATTTGTAAAGCTTTAGTTGACTTTATTATTGTTTTGATATCCAAGGCTTAGAATATAATTGAGCACCAACATAGAGCTATGTCAGAAACATGCTATGTCTAGAGCATTAGCATTAGTAATCTATTTGGTATTCACATGTTGGCCAGAAGCAGACATTAATAAGCACTATATTACAACTGGTCTCCCATGAAAGTGAGTGTTACAGCTACTTTAGTAGTTAAAATATTCAGTGTGATTCATGTTAAGTGTTGTCATGGAATGATGATTTACATCATTTTGTAAAAAGGGTCTGTATTCATTGTAACAGTGTGATTCATGTAACAAATTGAAGATGTAAGTAGGATTCTCAGGGTTATGCACCACCTTGAGCTTATACACAAAATTCCTACTGGCACAAAGACAATCAAAAGGATAAAAAAATATACTCCTAGGAGTATACGGCTAGATATAGACTCCTCTATCAATTTAGAATATCCAGAAGATAAGGGTTAAATTACTTTGCTATTCCTGTTTAGCTGTCTTAGCCTGCAGGAGGTTTCTCTGGACACCCTTGAGAAAATGCAGTGGTCAAAGGATGCTCAGGCTGAAATTTTGGTAACACATGTAACTTCCTTTGCATATGTAAACCAATCAAGGCAATTCTAAGAATTCCAAAATCTACCTAATTTACTAGCTGTGTGAACTTTCTTTTGAAGACCTGTTTCTCGTAGTCAAAAGATTTGAAAGGAACCATTGAAAAGAACATTTGGATTCAGTCTCAGTTTATTTTCCTGTTTGTACGACTGATTTTAACTTTTCTACTGAGAAGTAGATACAAGAAAAACCCTATCCAGCTCAACTTCAACAAAACTGTCTTCAGTTAAGTATGGAGTAGAATGATGAGAAGCAAGGGAGAGAATTAACATCAGTAAATATTCAACATATTAGGTATTCAGGAATAGAAATATTTTCATATTTCTATTCTGTTAATGACCCATTTCCTACTTACAGATACAAATCAAAGAGTAAGCTAACATATTCCTCCTTCTCTAAGTTCACTGACAACAACCCTAAGAAAATTCTTCAGACATTTATCTGGGGAAAAAAGAAAAAAGAAAAAAGAAAAAAGAAAAAAGAAAAAAGAAAAGAAAAGAAAGGGAAAAGAAAAGAAAAGAAAAGGAAAAGAAAAGAAAGGAAAAGAGAAAAAAAAATTGACCAAAACATTTGTTTTGCAATACCAGAGGGAATCTAGAAAAAAATCACCAAAATGAAGTAATTTCACAAAATTTTGCCAATAAGTATACATGTGGGCTCACTCCTTGTATTTAGCTTGTCAGCCTCCTATAGATAGCAATTAAACTCACTACCTCGTACACTCCTGAAAACCTCTCTGGAAATGAAAGGGAAATATAAATGCATACCCAGCACATACTATACACCAACCTCAGGTTGCTGTAAAGATTTTTATCTCAAATTAAAAGAGATAAAATCACGGAATCATAGAATGGTTTGGTTTGATAGGGACCTTTAAAGGTCATCTATTCCAGCCCCTCTGTAATGAGCAGGAACAACCAAATCACTCAGAGCTCAGAGCTCCGTCCAACCTGGCCTTGAATGTTTCCAGGGTTGGGGTATTGCCCATCCCTCTGGACAACCTGTTCCAGTGTTTTACCACCTTAATGTTAAAATTTTTTCTTCCTTATGTTTAACTCTATCCTCTTTTAGTTTAAAACCATTATGCCTTGTCCTATTGCTCCAGGTCTCACTAAACATTTGTCCAGAGCTTTCATATAATCCCCTTTACATACTGAACACCTCAAAAAGGTCTCCACAGAGCCTCCTCTTCTCTAGACTGGACAACCCCAACTTTTTCAGCTTTTCTCATAGGAGAGGTATTACATCACTGATAATTTTTGTGGCACTCCTCTGGACCCTCTCCAGCAAGTCCATGTCTTTCCTGTGCTGAGAACTCTGCAAATATGATTATTTAGAGTCTTACAGGAGAAAATATAAAATCTCTCCCTGAAAAGGTGGCATGGATAGCTTTGATTTCTTTTAGCTTGGAACTGATTAATCAAGTTGCATATATTTGTTATTTAAAACTAAGTCAAGCTTGCATTATATACTTTAACCTTACAAAAATTAATCAATACATCTATATACAAACACAGTAGCTGCCATGAGGAAAGGCAAGCAAAACATGTATATCTCTGAACCTTTGCATCATTAGAGGATGGTCTGTGCTTTTGGCTGAATATTTCTTTTCTTGTGCCAATGGGCTCCTTATTTCAGCTTTCAATCTTTTCATCTTTTTCAGCTTTTCAGTCTTTATATACGCTTTTTTATCCTCTTTCTTATATTCTCTCCCTGGCCATTCAACCCTTCATTTATTCTCTTTTCTACATGAAAGAGAAATGCAGTTCTGATCAAATATGAAACTTGTTTCAATCATGCTGGTTAAATTACACTTACTCTCCATACTGTCTCTATCTTATATATTACATTGGAAATTCCTCAAGGCTTTCTTAGTCCTGAGGTACTACTACATTGATTATCATGAATAATGTCACCAGATTTTCAAGAGTTTCAATTGCCTATAAATCTTATTGAGGTCAATGGGAACTGCAGTCCTGGAACCTCAAGAAAGGCACATTCAGAAACTCGTATTTAATAGCCAAATTATGGATTGAAACTCTTAACTTTGGGGATCTTAATTTCAGTGTTTTAAGTAATTTGCTTTATCTTTTTTTCATTGTCATTTCTTATGGAACAGATTTGCATCATTAGATCAAATAATTTTCAGATAGTTCCAAACTGTGGTGAAGGCTCTGCACTTAAATCATACCATCACAGACATTTGAAGCATTGCTGTTTTCCTCCACCACCCTACACTATCTGCTGTGGTAAGTGCTGTGCCCTGCCTGTTTTTTGAGTAAATACTCCCCTGGGAAGGAACACAAGGCACATGGTGGAGAGGGACAGTTCATTGCGGAGAATTAATGTTCTTCCATTTGATAGCATAATTACAATGAGGTAACCACATAACAATAAGACAAGTCTGGTGTTGACTTTTTGTTGTTTCAGCATGAATATGCAATAAGAGCAATATTAATTTTCTAATTTAAGTGGCACGGTTCTGGAGCTCCTCTATCACTTTGATTATCAACTGGTTACCCTAGACCTTTGCACCAGCAGAGACTGCCCCAGTTGCCTATAAAACAGCCATGCTTAGATAACAGGATTAGACATAATTCTTCTAGTCAGAGAAAATCTTAGGCTTCAAGGTCACTGTCATAGTTTGAGACACACCAAATGTCAGGCATCCACAAAAGCTGCTTGCTCACCCTCCCCTGCCACAGCTGGGCAGAGGAGAGAGAAAAATTTAATGAAGACTTCATGAGTTGAGATAAGGAGCAGGAGAAAGCACTCCAAGGGCAAAACAGGCTCAGTTAAAGGTACAAAGTGAATTTATTACTAACAAAATCAGAGGAGGATAATCAGAAGTAAAACAAGCCATTAAAAACATCTTTCTTCCCCCAACCCCTCCCTCCTTCCCACCATCAGCACAGGGAGACAGGCCATGGGGGTTGGGTCAGTCTGTCACCCAAGGTTTTCCTCTGTTACTCAGGGAGAGAAGTTGTTCCCCTGTGAGACTGTAGGGTCCCTCCCATGGGTGACAGCTCTCCATGAATTTCTTCAGTGTTGTTCCAGTCTCACAAGCAGCAGTCCTCCCAAAATTGATGCAGTGTGGGTCACTGTTCCACGGGGTGCAGTCCTCAAGCACAGGCTGCTCCAGCTTGGAAGCAGGGCCCTTCTCTCCATGGGGTTTTCCACTGGATCACAGCCTCCTCCAGGCATCCACTCACTGTGGCATCTGCTCCATGAGCTGTGGGTGGATCTCTGCATCCCCCATGGATCCATGGGCTACAGGGGGACCTCCTCCTTTTCCTCCTTTTCCTCCTTTTCCTCCTTTTCCTCCTTTTCCTCCTTTTCCTCCTTTTCCTCCTTTTCCTCCTTTTCCTCCTTTTCCTCCTTTTCCTCCTTTTCCTCCTTTTCCTCCTTTTCCTCCTTCTCCACTGACCTTGGTGTCCCCATGTTGCTTTCCCTCACCTCCTCCTCTTTTCTGGCTAGGAAAAAATTGTACCCCCTTTGTACTGATTTTCACCTTAAATATGACATCACAGAGGCATTACCAGCATCTCTCCTTGGCCCAGCTTTGGCCAGCAGCATGTCCATCTTCAGAGCCACCAGGGATTGGTTCTGCTGGGCATGGTGGAAGCTTCCAGCAGCTTCTCACAGAAGCCTCCTCTATGGCCCTCCACTACCAAAAACCAAGCCATGAAAAATCAACATAGTCACCTCAACGAAGTTTGAAGACTTTGAGTCCCCTTGAAAGACCCTTGGTACCACCAGCAGTGTGGGCTGTTCACTGAGGAGTTGGACTCAAGGATCCTTGTGGGCCCCTTTCAACTCCAAATATCCTCTGTGGTCTGTGAGTCTGTGTGGGAATCTGGAGAACGGGGGGAAAAAAAACCAGTTTTGGAAGCTGGATGCATACTTGGTGTGCAGATACAAGAGTTATTGACTATAGAACTTCTGTTTCTCCAACGGCAAGAACCTAACAGAATGAAATATTTACAATTCTGAATATTTTTCACAAACATGTTAATAGTCTATCAATACATCTTATGAAAGTGGTATCTTCTTCAGAATGACAAAATATGTGGAGTTCTGTTTGTTTGTTTGTTTGTTTGTTTTAACTGGGTACACTCAAATCCCCTGTAAGTTTTAATTTAGAAAGAAAAGTTGTACCCTGTCTAAAACGGTATCCTTGTTAGGACATTCTTCTTTCCTGAATAAAAAGGTTGTAGTTCACATGAAGGAAAAATACTTGTATCTCTGTATTTTGCGGTTTACTTATCAGAAATGCCCCAATTCACTCTTTTTTGGGGGTACACCTCAAACGTGGTTGCCATTAGAAAAGCTCAGGCAACTTGGTGGAGAAATGAAGGCAGTAAAATAAAAGATCATTGGTTGCTTGCTTACTTTTGCGAGAGACATGGTTTGCAAACACAGGAATGGGGACAGATGGTTCTGGACTTGGCTTCAATCTATTAAAACCGCCTAATCTGTTTGAAACTATGCCCAAAGGACCAACAGCGTTCTGGAGATTGACAATACCATACAATGTAAAAATTTGCTTAATGAGTGCTTTAAGTAGTGAATTTAAATTCCTCAAGAAACATTTGAGGAAAGAAAAGCAATAGCCCACTAAGGAGAAATTCTTTTTCATTTAACTATTTTTCTTCACATAGCTTCAAGTTTCATGACACATTCTGTTTTTAATAATATGTGAATAGTGAGTGCATATTGCTATGGCTACTTTATATTATGAAATTATTAATTACAGATTTAAAGTGCATTGCAAAAGTACTTCACACCATGTTTCCATTTATATTATGCTAAAAAAGTAAATATGTTGAGGACCCAAGAACAGACTTACAGGAGGAGCCTGTATAACAGAAGATATTTTGTACTTCTCTGACACCCACATGACACATTTAATACACTGCCAGCAATATAAATCACAGAGACAGCCTTTTCAAGATAACAGAGAAGTATTACTATTCTCTTAAATCTGTACTTTTTTTGGGGTGATAGCACTTGCTACTTTATGCAGCAGTCAACAGAACCCTGGATCAAAATAGATTATTGTGTAAGCAGAAAGCAAACATGCAAGTTTTCAATTGCAAAATTGCTTCAGCTGCAGTACAGATACAACAATACTTGCTTTCAATAGCTAAAGGGGAAAAAAAAAAAAAAGATTAAAAGACATACCAGTCAAATTGCTGTAACTCCCAATCCAATAGAACAATGGCAAACTGCCCAAAGGAAATGCCCAAAATATTTGATCTGAGCCATGTTGAAGGACAGTGTGCTGCACATTGGGAACTCTTGACCTTAACAATCCTGAATAAGTTTAAAAAGAACTAGAAAGCCATCACTGCTGCTAAAGATATCTTGTCTAGAAGAAAAATTAATGCAGTGGTAATTTTTAGGATATATTCTATCTGTATATATTTAACAATAAATTAACTAAATTAATTCCTTTAACAATTTCCTCACAATCTAGATTTAAAATAATTTTTAATCTTCATGCATGGATATTATATTACTATCTTCTATTCCTGTTTATATATTTTATACATTATATATAAATTTTATATAAAATATGTATTTTGTATTGTATTTTGGAGTGCGTGTTAAATTCATTTCTAAGAGTAGCCTAATTAAAAGCCTCAGTTTGACTGATAGTTTTTAAAGTAATTTTCTGTTAATCTTTTTGTTATGATATTTTTTACTATTATTATTTTTCAATGGAAAGTAAGGCTGTGCATTGTTGCTGTTAAACATTAATAGCAATCCTTAAAAAACAGTAAAAATAGACCTTGAAGTTATGTGCAACATATAATTACACATTTAGTAGCTTCTAGTGTACTTTTGTACAACATGTTCCTTATTGATCAAAAAAGAGCAGGTATACTAGCTCTAAAGCTAACACAAGGACATCAGTGAAATGCCTTAGCAGGCCTTCCTCTGATCACATTACAGCAAAATATATAGCTTTTGATTCATTTTAGTCATGTCAGTTGTTCCAGTGCAATGCCATCAAAATCAAGATTATACAAACCATATAAGATAAGCCATGGCCACAGTGGTTATTTCTTGTGTGATTAGTGACACCATAAATTATCAGAAAATACATCATGTACTAATTGGTGATTAAAGAACATGAATGATCATGGATACTCTTAGGTAGAATTAATTTTTCTTCAAAAGATGTTACATAATAAGGCTACAAAATATTAATATGCATTCTCAGAAACACAAAATTGTGTTCTTATATGAAACTAGCTTTTCCTGAGCAATAATAGATATTAGCTGGTCCTACTAAATCCCCTAGAAGCCAGAGTGCCTATGAGCTTCTCTTTAACTGCCATGAAATGGTGAGAAGCACAAGTTAAGAAAAGGAACTACAGTAAATGACACATTTCAGACTAGTTCTGTTCAAGGGGAAAATTCAGTGATATTTTTAAGCACACATATAACCTTTAAGCATCTGCTGAAGGTATTTCCTTGAGCTTTACGGGAATACATCCTTAAATTTCATTGCTGTGATTTACTTCTTAACTGCCTTAAGCACTAAAGGTCCGAGCAGGTAAAGCAGCTGTTCTTAACTGTTTAATGACTGAGCAGGTTTTTTTACTTTGTCACAACAGTTCTGTCACTTTCATCCAGCTCACACCCCGAACCTCTTCATTTCAAACAGCAACCCCCATCACTTGGTGTGCACCTCATGTGCTCCTTGCACGTGGGAGTCAGAATGGATACCTGAGTTGTGCCCCTGCGTGACTTGTGGAACCTAACAACACAAATGCTGCTTGCCAGCTTCTCTAAAGGACTCCTCTTGCCCAGTCACTGGTCTCAAAACCCCCCTTCCTTCCTTTTCTTCTTTTCCTTCCCCATAACCACCTCTAGCCCCTGTGCACACAAATCTCTTCCCGTAACACAGCCCCAGAGCTGCATCCATCAAACCCCTGAGTCTCTGCTCCCACCAGAGGAAGAAGTAGGGTGCTTACATGGGGCTACTGCTCACAGCAAGACCAGCATAGAGAGGGAACAGAGCAAGGCAAATGAGAGCAGCCACAGCCCCAACATGATCCATGATTTTCTCCTTTGCCACTGACTAAAAGAATATGTGGTGCTATTCAACTAGCAAAAAAGAGAAACACCCAACTACAAAAGAAGCATTAATGTGCCTGTCTCAGAATGGTGAGATGTGGATTCCTAGACTACGTTACTCTTCTGGTGGGAAGGAGTGAGAGACAAAAAAAACAAAACAAAACAGCTGTCGACTCCATATCTATACATTTTCCAGGAAAGTGCATAGGCAAGGGCAAGCTATATATGCTCTCCACAAATTCTCTTGAAAACACATTTTTAGAGAAACCTCACATGTAAATGTGAGGTTCGCTGCCAGACAATTGGAGGAAAGAGATTGCTGCATAGGGATGTTGATTTCTGGGTCTTATCCACCATGTAATTTCATGACTAATCTCTTGAAAGAAAATGCCTTCTTTATGACCTGGAGAAATGTCTTTCAGAAGCAAGGATCAGACATCAAGCCCAGTCCCTAACAAAGATTTGAAGGAAGTTATTTTATTACCCAAAATTACCTCTAGGAAGGGACTTCGGTGCTGTGAACTCAAACTGTTAAATTTGGGCTTGCAGGGGCATGGTTAAGGGCTAGAAAGCTCTGGGAAGGCAGACGCTCCTTTCCCCTTAGGACTTCTCACTACAAGGCTGGCTTGCTTCTCCTGAGTGTGCTTCCTGGTGGAAAGCATCTTCCTCTGGAACTGGCTCACTTTGTTTACTTTATAGGGAGACTTGGTTGGTGACTTCCCCCCACACCTCTCCCAGAGCAGTGCCTCATTCATTGCATATCCTGCTCCACTGGGACACTGCTTGTAAGTCTGCACCACAGGGATTTGCTCAAGCCCACTGCTTCCAGGCTTGTGACTGACAAGCTTTGCCTCCCATTCTGAAGTGGGTACAGGTCCTGATGGAGGCTGACCATGTGCTGGGGACCAAACATGCCACAGGGTGAAATAGTGAACACGGTGATTTGCTCTGTCTCCTTTGAGTCCAGTGCCTGCTGAAGATCATAAACCAGTAAGAGACAACTTCCCTTGAGCTCTCATAATTAAACTGATGTCCTGAATTAACGTCATCAGTAGGTACAGCTGAACAAAGATTTAGCTTAGTAGCTAAAATGACAATGAATTTACGTTACTCCCAAAGCTTTGAAACTTAAAGATGCAAGTATTTCTTGAATAAATAAAATGTAGCCTGTGAAAGTATGCTATCATCTGGAAATAAGAACCCAGACAACACAATGTATACTTGTTTATGCCTTTCCCATTATCAAAGACTGGATGTGCAGAGTGCCTTGCAATGCAGGGTTAATTGAACCTATTGTGGAAAATACACCAAATTCTGGAGTGTTTATTTGTGTCTGCAGAGATTCAAGATCCGTCTATCCTCACAGCAGACAAAACTATATTTGACATCTCTCTCTATATATATATGTATTTTAAAAATTCATTCTAAGATACTGTTCCAGCAGTATTTCTAATTGCTGATTTTATCACACTATCAAAAAGTTGACTTTATTTACCTTCAGTCCTGATAGTCAGACTTTTTTTTTTTTTTTTTAATTCTTGTGCTATGCATTATTTAATAAAGGGGAAGGAGGGAATTGGAATGTTACATGTTATTGTATAAGGAACAATGTTTGGCACAGGGTTTCTACTATACAGTTCCCCAAGTTATGTTTTGGGTCCTACATGCACCCAGAATAAAGACGGTTTGTTAATTGAAATGTATTTTGTTCTTGTTCTATTTCTCAACTTGGAATACCAATACATAATACACATAAACACAAATTTGCACATGCTTTATACATTTTAAAATGCAATTACTTTCCTGACAGCTTTTTTACTACATGATCAATGCAGAGCCAAGATCTGAGGAAATTGTTTGGTTTTTCATAACCACAGCAATCAATCAAAAAGTAGAATGAGATCTTTTAGCACTGATATTTCTGAGCAATTACATTTTAAAAAAATTAAAATATACTTCAGGTTTTTTAACAGATATCTTTACTACATCATTCTCTCCAAACATCAAACACACTCTGTGAGCTGCAAATGTAGAAATATTTGATTTCAAGAAGTGACTACTGAGACCAGTACCAATGCAGGTGAACCATATCATGCCACTTTAAACTCTCTGTTCCTGCTAACTTAACAATTTTGGGCACAGGCTGATCTTTATGCAGAATATAATGTAGCTGATAAAACTTTTCAGCCAGCTTTTATCTGTCAATTAGAAATTTCTTCCCCAAGTCACACCAGCTGGAACTACCAAAGACTGCGATGAAGCGTGCACAGCAGTAAACACGGTAATAGCACCCCTGTCTGCTCCTCCTGCTTTTTCCTCTACCAAGCAGTTAATGAGGGGCAGACGCTATAAAAGACAAAAATCAGCTTTGCAAAGGTGATGGATGGTGATATCTCAGCTGCCTCTAGAGCTGCTGGAGCAGCTAGGTGTGGAGAGAAGCCCTGCCCAGGGCAGGAGGCCTCGGCAGGCTAACACGGCTTGCAGCCTGCAAGAGAGGCTGAACTGATACCTGGATTTCCCTGTAAAAGGCGAAATAGTGGCCCTGAGCTGAAGGGATTAATAAAGCTTGACTTCTCTATGCCTGGTTTAAAATTACTTAGAGGTGGGTGACACACGCTGTGTGTAGGAGAAGTGAGAAGTTGCTGTGCAGACACTATGGGACATGCCTTTGACATAGATTTCAGCTTTTGGCACTCCGAGATTTTAAGAACATGTGTGATTAGACTGAAATGGGGCTTTAAACGTTATTAATTTCAAGAATAAATTGTTCGATTAATTTCTTCCTCTATTTGATCTCCGATCTCTTTCTTCACCTCTCCCTTTTCCAAGAGAAAATACTTCTGTAGTGTCATACTGCACTGTTCCCAGAGCTAGGCCAAATCCTGCCATCAGTGGTAGCAATAAAGCAATTAGGGAATCACAGCCCTAGGGAAGAATCACCTGAAATAAGAAGAGAATCTTGCCTTCTATTTTTGTGGTGATGTTTGGTTTTACTTGGCTAGGTTTTGTGGCAGGGTTTACATTTTTTTGGCTGATGTATAATAAAACATTTTACTGTGGTAGGTTTAATTTTCAAAGCTCTAAAAAAAACCAATTTGTTCCTTTGCACTCAGTACATTGGAGCTGAAAGCCATATTGTGCTATTACTTCAGGGTCACTGCTTAACTTCTGTTGACCCTCTCGCCCATGAATATTTCCTGGAGTTCATTGCTACAATCTATTTCTGGGACTATTTATGTAAAAACTTACTTTTCTTGTTCTTTTTTTCCAAGTCTTTAAGAACAATGATTAATTTTAAGGCGAAAGCAATTTGCTAAATGCAGAAACACAAAATCCATGGAGCAATTGTTATTAATATCTGTGTTCTCCACTTTGTACAAAAGAGATTTTGAGAGTGTTGTGACAGATGTGGATGTTTCAGGCACCAAAATGTACAGCAGGTAAAGAAAGAAATGCAGTGCATCGAGCTAATAGGACATATTAACAAATGTTATTCTGTCCTTTGGGTCATTTGAGTTAAACACCTGCTATTGTATCTCACAGCATCTTTAACCAGGAGAAGGAAAACAAAGATAGCACCAAAATATTTTTTAACTTTTGGCGAAGTTTGAAAAATTACTAGATTGATTTGTTGTTGTTGTTTGTTTGTTTGTTTGTTTCAATGGGGAGGTTTTTATGAGCTACTTAAAGTACTGTGAGTCGACTGGTGTTGTAACTGTCCAGGAAATAGTTGACCAGTGGAGTTACACCTTTACAGCTGGCATCAGCAGAGCTGAGGTCAGCACATTGCCCTGAATATCTCTGTTGTTAAATGCTGGTATCTACATTCTTTGACAGAGGTACATATTATTATAGCGTCTGCAAGACAACCAAGTAGTAAAGTTTCTGTTTGAGTCTGTCTCTATTCATCTAGTTAGTCTTTTATGTCAGGCTAAAAACATCTAACTCCTCATCAACAAGATGTTTTGTATAAAGACTTCTAATAACCCACTCTGGTTAGAGAAATCAATTTTTTTATAGCAATGCAATATATGTAATGGACAAGATGCCAATATTTCCTTCACTGTTGTTAACCAATTTGGATGCTCTGTAGCAGCATTTCTTATGATCCTGGTATCTCTGTGTTTTACAGGTTATAGCAATAAAACAGTGCAACATTAGTCACACCAACGACTCTCACTCTACTTATCAAAGCAGCCTTTAGATAACTTCCAGATGAGACATGACAGTGGGTAATCCATTATCCTCTTTGCTGGTTCTTTTGTCTTCTGAACAAAGGATTTGATACAAATTGTTAAGCTGATTCCAACACGTAGCAGTTAGGACTAGCATTTTGAAAATGTATTTTCCATACTTGAATTAAATGAATGAGCTTCTCCTTGCTTTAGGGAGAGAGAGCAATGTGTGGAAACAGATGAATAATGACCTGATTTAGTAGAGGAAAACTGCTGTAGGGAGAGATAATAGTAGGTAACAAATAAAAACCCCAAAGCAAGGAAGCTGAATACCACTTGAGGAAGGTGGGGGGAAATGTTTTAATTATTTTGTTTTCTGTGAGAATATCATAGAAGAAAAAAAGTAAAACCAAGACTTTCTCAGCACATGACTTGTAGATGAGAGGGCACAGGGCATCCTGGCTCTGAAGTGTGGGAATAGCACCATCTATTGCAGGGCTGTCCTTACCTTGTATCAGACCTCAGAGCTGGCACTCACAACAGCTTGGTAAGGTGAGGACAGGGTACTCTCTTGAATTTGGAGGGAACAATCTGCTTTCCAAGTGACTTGGGAAAGCCAGTCATAAGGCAGGAACTGAGCTCAGTTCTGAATGACGAGCTCATGCTAAACCTTCGGGCTCTGTTTCCTCTCCTACTATGAGGTGTCATCCACTTGAGAATCTTGATATATCAGGCTAATGAGACCACCTATAACTACCTATTTCTTTTAATCCTAGGTAATGTATTTACCCTTACTTTTCCATTTTTGAGCTATGCTGTCTTTCAATTACAATTACATCACATTTTGCAGGGATTTGAATAAATGTGAATATTTAGGAAATATTAGGAATAGGAAATAGGAATATTAGGAAAGCATGTTTTCAAGACTTGCATGTAAAAAGTAAAACAAAGGAAATTTTTAAGGACTAGTGGAAAGTAAGGGAAGCTATACACACTAAAGTTTATTCAGATCCAACAGTAAAGCTTGAAAAATAGCTGCCATTCTAGAAAGGAATATAAAATTTCAACAATGTTTTCCTTATTTTGTTGTAATATGAAAAATTCAAGCACTTTTTGGGTCTTGAAGATGCAGTTCAGCAGATGAGAAAAGCAGGAAAGGGCAGCATGTTAGAACATCTTCCTCCTTGAAAATCAGTCTGTCCCAAACTGTAAGTGTCAAAAAGTAGGAAAGAGACTTAGAAATATCACATCCATGCATCCAAGTGTCATTTATTTGGGCTGCTTTTAATTTTCTTGCCTTTTATTATGTGATTACCAAAATAAAAGTTGGATACAAATGGGTGTGTCCAGATAGACAGTATACACAACCCAAGAGGGTGCTAATTAAAACTTGGACAAGTTCAAATGAGAAAAACTTAGCTCACAACTCTCTTGCTACCAGAGAAGCCTGTCTCACATTTTCCAGCAGGCAGAGGTGTATGTGTATGACACACACACACACACACCTTGTAAGCCCCTACCCTACCTTTTCCCTCACAAATCAGTTTTGTAAAATCCTCTGAGTAATGCCAGCTGATATAATTATTTTTTATTTGATTGTTTTCAACAAAAGCAAGGGCAGGGTAACATGTTAGACTTTGCTCATTTTCATGAAAATATGAATGACAGGCTTTTAAAGGTTGGATATTATTAAGGAAACAGTTATTTTCCGATTGTTCCCTGCATAACCATTTCACCTGCTGAAAGACTTCAGGCAAGTCTGTAATTCTCCCTTCTGGAGAAGGGCTTGAAATCCAGTGATGTGTTGCCATTGTATTCCAGATCCTCAAATGTTTTGAACAGATATAACTCTTCTGGACATCCAAGTAAATATTTCAATTAACAAAATCTAAAGACTGTGCTCAGATATCTTAACTAGATAAAGAAGCTTTGCCTCGTATCAGGGTAGAACCTCTAAAATTGATTTCCAG
This sequence comes from Hirundo rustica, assembly GCF_015227805.2. Lineage (NCBI taxonomy): Eukaryota > Metazoa > Chordata > Aves > Passeriformes > Hirundinidae > Hirundo > Hirundo rustica. Next base: position 136,932,771 of record NC_053450.1, read on the forward strand.
GAGGAATTTTTTCTTCAACCATACAAGAAAGTGAAAATATTATACAATTGTTGTAGTGACCTAGTATAGACAATTAAAAAACCAGGTGGGTCAAGTCAGTTGCATATGTTTGGGGGTTTTTTCTCCCTAGACTTCAACTTGCTCTTATTTTATACACACTGGCTTAGTTTTTCAATTTCTTGGCTAAATTTCTTAGCAGTGTTGAACCCAGAGTGTGATGTTATTGACTCTAGCCAAAAACCTCTCCCTGTCGTCCTGCATATTTAACTCTTATTCAGACCAATGTAACTGAACTTACAAGGAATGTAGATAAAAGGGGAATGTAAGGCTTTCTATTTGTGTTCCAATGACTGAAAGAAACAATATTAGCTACATGCATTGGAATGGGTCACAGTTAGTGTTGAACAAAATTCTGAATTTAGAAAAATGTGCTGTTCTGTAGTTATCTTTCCAAAGCAAAAACCCAAATGAACAAACAAAAAAGATGTATCCAAAATCTCAAATAATAATAATAATAAAAACAAAAGCAGTTAGTCTTCTTTTTATCCTGTTTTTTTCTAGGAGAGATTTATTTTTTTTCTTAGTAGCTGGTACAGTGCTGTGTTTTTTGAATTTCATATGACAATAATGTAGATAAAACACGAATGTTTTAGTCGTTGTTAAGTAGTGCTTACCCTAAATCAAGGACTTTTCAGTGTCTCCTGTATGCTAGTGAGGAGGGGCACAAAAAGCAGTGAGGGAGCACAGCCATGACAGCTGCCAAAGGGATATGCCATAAATATGCCATAAGTATGCCCAAAGAGAGGAGCTGGTCACTGTTCAGGGATGGGCTGGGAATAGGTGGGCAAATGTATTACGTATCACTTGTTTCTCCTGGATTCTATTATTCTAATATTATCTCTCCCTCTCCTTGTTGTTAATATTATTATTGTCATAATTAATATTGTCATTGTGGTTATTCTCATCATTATTATCTTCGTTATTATCATTATTGTTTTGATTATTGAAGTGTACAACCCACAAGGTTTACCTTTTCTTTCTGATTCTTCTTCCCTTCAGGAGTGCATTAGTGGCAAAGAGAGGCTGCATGGCACTTAATTGCCAACTGGGAGCAAAACACAACACTTTGAAAAACATTTGGACAAAATGACTACTGTCAAACCTCAAAAAAACCCAATTCACTTGAATGATAAAGAGAGTGTAAATCTCTGAAGAATATTTGACATAAAATTATTTACACAGCCTACATTTTATTACTTTCTTGCATCAAAGCACCATTCTTCATGAGCAAAAAGAAAAGAAAACAAGGGGAATGGAAAAAAAAAAAGAAAAGGCAGAAAGTAATGGATGATGGAGTATAAAAAAAGGACGTTTATTTTTCAGAACATATTTTGACTTGTGACATTGATTGGCCCGCATCTTTTAGATACATTCCGTTAGATGGGGAAATTTATAGCTGCAAAAATACCTAAAAAGATTAGAATAAAATCCCGAGAGTGTGTGCAAAGGTATTAGCTTTATAGACTTCTAATTTTATTACTGAAAGGAACATAAGAGAATTGTTTCTTTTGCATCATTTGCTTATTTGATATTGCTAAAGAGCTACTTGTTGCCAGCACAGCAGCATGGTTTGAGGAGAAACTGAGTTATGACTTCATGAGTTAAACAGATTTCAGTTAATATTATCATGTGTCATCTGCCCTTCAAAGCATGCTAAGTGATTCCAAATTTAAAATTTATCCTCTTTTTTCCTTCTATTTGCTAGGATTCAAACATTGCCAGCTTTAGATGCTATTCTCATTTAAAAAAAAAACATTGGTTTACAATCTTCATATACACAGTATGTCTTCTGTATGTAGGATTCATTTTGCACTAGAAATTAAAAAAAAAAAATAAAAATTATTGATGGTAGCAGAGCAAGCTTTGACACCTGCAGCTGGGAAATGCAGATGAGACTTCATGGTGTAGCATAAAACTGAGATCTCAGAAAAATCCTATATTTACCAAGTAGATAGATCTAATCTGTATGTTTTCACTACCTACTTGTTTTTGAAATCCTTTCTGAACTGGTGACATGACCGTACTGGAAACATCTTTGCAGACTTATTTCTTCATTATTATGTAAATGAAATAGATGCAACAAACTTAAATTTTAACCAAGCATTAAAATACATACAGAAAATCATCCTCAAAAATAAGAACTCCTGTTGATTTGATGACATTTCATTTAGTGGCATCTTACAAACACTACTGAGAAACCGATTTTTTGGATCACATAAAATAGCACTGATTAAAATGAATTTTAGGAGACAGAGAAATTGACAAAGTAGTCCACAAAACTTTCCTGAATCAAGCTTAAGATCACAGTTTGACAATAATAACCTCAGCTTTCCACATGAGTAGGTATTCCGACCTGGACAATTGACTGCAAGAATAAAGAAGCCCATACCATGGTAGAGGTTTTTCTGAAGATATCAACAGCTTGCCATTGACAAAGGTTAATATATTTACAGTTTATATTTACTTAGACCTTTTTTTAAAATTTTGTATTGAACTGGATAAATTTTCTGAGATTCACATACTTTTCTGTGTTCTCTACCATCCGAAGAGTTTGTTCTGTGATTTTGTGTTGGCAATACCATCTTGACAGTCTTTCCAGAGAGAAAAGTACTTCTGATTTATCAGAAGCACCTGAGATAATTTTAAACTCCACAGCAGATTAACAAGAAAATCAGAAGTTTTACTCTACCAAAAGGAAAAGTTTTAGGTTCTTAATTAAAAAACTGGAAAGAACCTCATAGAGTCCTGAATCACATTACCACAATTTTTTTCCATACCTGCTTCAGTGATGTGGCTGACGAGAGGCAGACCTGGCACATTAACATTTCCAGTTTCCACGGCTGGCTTTGCTTGGAGAAACTGCTGAATTGATATCCATTTTGAGGCTGCTGACTAAGGTGAAATCTCCTTCCCTTCTCTTTTCAGATCTCTCCTCCCAAGTCTACTGCCTTGTAAGACTAAAGTATCTCTTCATCCATTATGACTATGCTAACTCAGTTTTTTCTTCCCCCATTCAATATATGGCATAAAGTAAATCAGCAGTGTTGGACATTTCCCAGCCTTGTCTCTGGGATTTAATGCGCTCTTCAATGAGCATTAATTAAGTAGGTTTTCCCTAAGTGTTAACATTTTCAAGACTCTTAAATGATAAATATTAGCTGCAAATGCATGTTATCCAACTCCTTAATCTCTAGGGCCATGCTGAAGTCTACATAAGGACCACATGTGACCTAGTGCATCTGTCAGATTTATTACTGTTGATAAAAGCAGGTTTTTATCCTGACCACCTTATCATCCTGCATCTTTCAATAGCATTAGGTACTTGCAGTTTCATGAAACAAAGCAGCGTAAATAGGTTCACCCTGAAGTAAACATGGTAAGTGTGTTGAATTGTTGCAGTTGAGTTTAAAAGAGGATGTAATCATCTCTTTCCACTGTCTAGACATTTGAAAGGGTTGTCAGGACTACAGCTACAGCTTATCAAGCATCTGCTTTCGCTCTGCAGGGAGAGCTAAATCTTTGAGATCAAAGTCTCACAATAAACACTTATCTGGGGTGGATTTCTGACATGAGGAATCATCAAATAAGTGCTACCCTTCACTGGACAGTTGCTTACCATTTCTCATTAGGCACACAGCCAGGCTCCATGGTGCATGTGAAACCCGGAAAAAATCATGTCTTAATGTTTATATAGCAGTTAAGGTGTTCAAGGGTAATTTGGACCAACGTGCAGGGGCAAATTACAGGGAAGCCTTACTGGAGAGAGGGGTGGCAGCTCTCAGAGAACAGAACTTACTGCTTGGGGGAAGCCTGTTGCCTGGCAGATGGGTGTACCTACCTTTGAATAAATAATTCTTGTGCTTCTTGGAGACAGGAATCACTACAGAAACCTTTTCAACCTGTGATAACCAAGAAAGGACCACTTCAAAACAAGATAAAAGGAGACATTAATCTCCTTTAGCATCCAACAGCTCCTCGAGAGTTCTTCCCTTCTTAAAGATTTCCCTGGCAAAGGAAGTATTGCCAAAGTGGCTGAATTGAAGTAAACTCACTACGTTATGTGTTTCTTTGAAGATATATCCCTTCCTCAAGCCTGCTATCACCACAAGTCACGGTGGCATTTTGCACATCAGCTCTGCATTCCTACACCCTGAATTCTGACAGTGTTTAAGATCCATCACAACACACAGGAAATATGCTAAAGTGAAACTAAGACAACACAGCTTCTAAGTAATTGTATTTCTTATTTCTTCATAGCCAGATCAGCTCTGTACTGAATGTGATTCAGTTCAGTTCAATGGAACCACGGTTAAAACAAATGTTTCTGACACACTCCATTCCCTCCCTGCCTGCACAAGCTGTGGCCTCTGTGGTCAGTCTAACTGGCCAGCTCCCTGCTTGCCCACCTCAGCGCTGTCCTGGAATCTCTGTGCTGGGGATGCTGGCACTCTTCTGAAGCAGGTTTCAGGGTTTAAGACTCATCAGATATAACAGCTGTGCCTAGAGACATCAGCCCAAATACCAAGGAGGACGCCAAAGTTCTGTGCTGCTTAGTCCTCTCATTTAAGGGAGCCAGTTGTTCAATAGCGCTATTTCTTTCAAGTGTTGAATTGAAGAAAAAGCATCATATCAGAGCTGCACTTTAGACATATTGCACAGATGTTCGTAATGGACCAAGCAGAAACATTCAAAGTAACAGAGATCTTCTTGGCTGCTAGAGAAATTTGTGGTGTGGTTTCATGTGCAAGCAAGTTTGGAAAGGCAAACGGGCCACTGGATGTGCAGCAGATTGTTACGCTGCTCAGGCAACTCCACAAAAATGCACTTAACTCCCAAACTTTGGCTACTTGTGGCAGCTGTCCCTTTCCCCCACCCCCACAACCATCATTAACACCAGGCATTGACCCTATACAGGTCAGTGTCACATCTACTCCTGCAGCACTTGTCTCAGCTAAGCACTTCTTAAGATCATTCTAGCATTAAAGTTTGCCCAGGCTTCCTGACCTAAAACCTAATCCCAAGCCAATTACTTTTTCTAACACCAGCCCTAACCCCAGTCTGTCTTCCCCTGCTGTGCTCAGTGGCAGATTTCTTTCTTGGGCTCAAATGATTAAAAATGTTAACTCTACTCACAACTGTATGGGCCATAGTAATTGCTCAGGCCCTCCTACCAGCTCCAGATTGTGAGTAAGAAAGGACTTAGTGAAGAATAGCTTGGCATGCTTCAGCAGATTCTAGTGAGGATTGCTTTCTTGGAAAATGTAGCCACCGAAAAGCAATGTTTGAGGTTGATTTGGTTTTAATTGTAGCTGAAAATTTTTGTTCTTAGGTTTCTTGACTACTTCAGTGACTACCAGTACCACCATGCCCACCAAGAAATATTCATCCCGAATATTATCCTGTGCTGAGCCCCACTACCTTGGCTAAACGAGAATTAATGACTTGCTCTGCCATCATTCCCACTTTCCCTGTAGCCATCCATGAAAAAAGGCTTGGGTCCTGTGCATTTATGGTTCATCACACAAAAGTATGCATCCATATGTAAGTAAGGTTTCCATCACAACAATGTCACTGACAAAATCATTTTTTGATTCTCTCACTTTTACTTCCATTCTTGCTTTCTCTTCTGTGTCACCCTTTAGATTTTTCAGTTCTCCTATATAGCCTGCTGACCAGCGCTATAGTGAAATATTAACTTCTCTGCTGAACCTGGCCCTGCCACAAGCGTCCAGGAAACCTTCTAGTTTCTCCAGTCCTTGGTCCATAGCCATCACTGTACCAGACATAAGTTGAGTAAAGGTCACAACCACAGCCTTTTCTGGAGTTGTGAGGGTGGGGTGTGTGACTTGGAATTCCTAGGCCCTGCTTTGGGATTTGCTGTCTTGTGGCTTTCAGAGCTGTGTAACGTCCTCGGAGCTCCCGATCACAAGCAGGCAAAGGCATTGTTTGGTGCAGCATTGCTTTTGCCTGTGACAGTGTTGGTGCAAAGGCAGATTCATTGAAAGAATAAGTTTGAAACATCTTGAATTCAAATAATTGATTAAAGCTGTAACTTTTTGGTTTCTCACTCTGGAAGTATGTTCCATTTCAAAACCAATATAATTTTTAAAAAACAATTTCAGAGTTCAAATAAATATCAAAACCGTTTTGGATATCAAAACTGTTTTGGATTAAACTTTTTGTTTAACCTCAAACTCTATTATTTTTTCATGCTGCCTTGCTTGCTGACATTTCCTCTTTTATCTTTCCCCTCCTCAAATTTCCAGTGAACCACTTTATCAGTGTGTGAGATAATGAGACTGAGTTCTACTTTCTACATCACAAAGAGTCTACTGCTCCATGAATCTGAACTCTCTTTACCCCAAAAGAAACTCTCCCTAACCATGCTTCACGGCACAGGCAAAAGGCAGTGCATGTGGGAGGTTTGCAGTCCTGCTGTCCTAGAGATAAGCAGAAAGCTCTGCTGAACAAAGCTGCACTGGCATTAACCACACAGCTCTTAGAGCCACGTTACAGACAGATTCTAATTAGGCACAATTATGCAAACTCATGTATTTGCGTATAGCACCTCGCAGAGAGTTACAGGGAATCTGGCAGAAGCCTACTGGATGTGACTTAACTAGAAAGGGAACCTCAGAGCTTTTCCCAGAAAATAAAGCTGAGTGGTGAGAGTCGAGGCTCTCGAGCCAGAGGAAAAGGAAAAGAAGCAAAGGCTTGTTTAAAAGTGCAGTGCAGCTTCTCTGGAAAGTTGTTGTATTTCCCTGTTTAAGAAGAAGCTGCCTCTCTGCCTCATGCTTAACATCTGAATTTTGCAGTGCCCTTTAGTGATTCAACTAAAATGCTGTGCTCTTCCTTTGAACTGGCAAAATCAAAGGCGCCTGCCAGCTGGGCAGCCCTCTTAAGTTCACAGCTCTAACACCTCCTTTTGACAATACTAAGCCTAATGCCTCAGCCAAATTCCCAATAGCTACACAAATCACCTTCTTGAGCCCTAACCAGCCCAGAGCTTGAAAGGGAGGCAAACTCAGTGGCAAACTCACCCCCAGGGATTAAAGGCCATGAGCAGCTTCAATATGTGATACTCCTAACATCAAGCTGTGGACTACCTGCTCCATAAGGGTCCCATAAACCATTTTGTCCCTGTGGGGACTACTCCTGGCAGAACAAGTATTATTTATGGCCCCAAAATTAATTATCTAGATCTTTTTCTCTCTGCAGTTGGGAAAGCAGGTTATTTGACAGACACCACTCAGTTACAGCAGAAAATACTGATGGTTGTAGCCTGTCCATTAATATGCAGACACAAACCTTTGCAGAATAACAGCAAGTTCACCAAAGAGGAAAACTGTTTGGTTTTTTTCTTGGAAGAGAATACAGATATATTCTCCCTTCTCTCAGGAATGCTGCAATTATCCCTACCAGTTTCTTTTTTTCCCAAATTAAGCAGAAGTATCCTCCCCTGACTCCTCAAATGCAAAAGCAGTTATTGTTCCGGGCTAGCACTGGAGCGCAGTTGAGAGGTGCCTCTCTTATATCTATCAAAGCAGAATAGCTAGCAACATGTTAAAAGAGAGAAGAAATGTTTAAACCTCTGTTTTTTCAGAATCAGTAATGCAGTAAGGCCAGAAATGGTGTCGGTTGAAAAGACTATGATGATTAAAAAAAAAAAAAAATTGAATTCTTAAATGAGTATGTGAGTGAGCAGGCACTTGCAAGCAATATGACAGTAGAACACAATGAACAGAGAGAATGTTCCCACCCTTTTTCCTGAGTGATTGATGTTATAAACAGGGATGGATTGCACAGGAAGAGAAAATTATAATGCCATATTCTTGACTGGTGAAAGTGGAAGTGTTCTCATTGATTTCTAAGGAACCACTGCTGTTTATACCACTGCAAGACATATACCTAAGAGAGGTGAGATAATGTGCAAGGATGGCAACGGCAAAAGCACATAAGAGTAATGAAAACGTATCACAGGCACTGTGTTCCAAGTAAAAACAGCTCATCACTTCAGATAGCCTTCAAGAAGTTGTTCAGTTTTACTTATGCTTTCTAAGCAACAGAAAAATGCATAAACTTTTGTGCTGGGAATGCCTTTTCAGCAATGACATATTGTCATTAATCACTATAAGATTTATTATTAACTTCCATCTCAGGCTTTTTCTCAGTACAATAAAAAGTCTTGCCTGTACTTTTACACACAATTATACCAAGATAAGCTATGTTCTAATTATGTTTTGTAGTACAAGAAGCACAATGCAACCTCCTTTGGAGGATGCAGTTTGGTTTTTTTCTGCGGAGAACAAGATGTATTGAATCCTAAGACTGCACTAACCTTGCAGCAGGCATACTGCAAAACTGTCCCACAATTACACAGAACACAGAAAATTAAGACAGTGGGACTTAGTATGTTGCTGACACTTTTATCTGCAAGTGCATGCTTCAGCTGTCTATTGCTAATCCTTCCATTTCTTCAGAATGCAGTTTTTGTAGTATATCTATGAAGAATTTGAATCTGAAACTATAGGAATGAGGAGGAAACAACAAATGAAAAAAAATTTTATTTGTTCTCAATTAGGGTTCTCTAGAGTATACATAAGGGGCTTGAAAAATTATCACTTATTTTAGCAACATAAACTTTTTTCTCAAATCATTAAAATCTTTTGTATTTCAAGACTTACTATAACTTTACAATAATCTCAGCTTTACTATTATTTTTAAAAAAGGACAAAATAAGATGAAAACAGATTATGAAGGTTTTACAGACCTTATTGTTCTTATTCTCAGCTAATAATTTTGTTGAAAAACAGCTGAAAGAGTGGTCAGCCCTTCTTTATGATACCATCTTACCCCTACCAGTAAAGGCCAAAAGCTCAACAATCCTCTCAGCAACTTCAACAAAACTTTGGGTAAACTGAGCAACCTGACCAACTGACAAGGAAAAAAGTATTCCAATAGCATGAAGAAACTTCTGTCTCACATTTTGTTTAAGCAGCAGCAATAGCTTTAATATTAACTTGACCAAATCTGCACAAAAGTCTGTGACACAATCCAGATCACCTGGTATATGAGGTAGTAACACTCCCTGAATATCCGCAAATTTCAACAAGGCCAGGACTTCATTCCTGATGCATAAAAGCTCCAGTATTACTTTCTCTCATACAGAGAACATAGAATATGTTTTCTGCAGTTATTTATAGCAATACTTGGACAGCTTTTTGCTTTGTTTTGTTTAAAGATATGTGCAAGAAGTTTGAAACTAGAAAGACCCACCATAAACTCAAATATAAATCATACTGATTAATATCCTCCAGTATCATATTTCAATATAAATTGGAAAGATTTAGAAAATGTTTGCTTATACTTCAAATATACTTCTTAAACTCATGGGTGTTATGCTTTGATTTACATATGAACACATCAATGATTAAAGAGCAAGACACAATGGACCTGATGAATTTGTCATCTCACGAGCAGCAATAAATTAGAGAAAAACACGGTCTTGTTACTGGTTGTTCTTTTGTGATTAAGTATTAGTTATCTGCTATGTTTGACATCCTGTAGACCTATTTGTTTGATTAATTTAATTGTCGTCCTAATTAATTTAATTATTTTGTAGCAAGTGCTGAGAGGGTGGTGCATTCATGGTTCTCTACACGTCGCTCAGCTGATTACCAGCTCCACAGTTTGCTGAACTGGTAAAAAAGCCGCCGCCCGGTCCCCGGTGCCCCTTTCGCTTGTCTGAGTTTGATTGATGTGCCCTCTGCTCGCTTCTGTCTCCGTGCCGTTGTACACAGATTAATATAGGGGATGGGATTATTCACGGTGCGTTTAATCAAGCATCTAGATAATTTTTTTTTTTTTTTATTTTTTTTTTTGGGCAGGGGAGAAGCCTCCCCGTCATCGCACTTTTGAAGTGATAAGTGTACATAAACAACTCTTTGGTTTGAGAAGAGAAATAGAAAATAAAAGGGAGGGGAGAGAGGGGGTGGAGGGGTGTGTGGGTGGGTGTGTGTGAAGGGAGGCTGCTTTACACGAAAACACAGGGAAATGCTGGGGGAGAGGGGGAGCGAGGAAGGGGATTTAGGGCGTTTGGGCGTTATTGCAGTTGTCATCCGCGAAACCGACGCACGTTTACACAGCAACTTTTGAACAAGCAGGCGGCGTTGGGCCGGGCTCTCCCCGTCCCGCGGAGCGGCGGGGCCCCGGCCGGGCCCGGGGGTCTCCGTGCAGCTCGCCGTCCTCCCCCCGCCCTCACCGTGCAGCGGAGGCTGCCGGCGCTCCGGGAAGCGACCCGCCCCGCTCGGGAGCCGTGCCGGGGCCAGGTGCCCGGCCCGGCAGCGCGGCCTCGCCGGCGGCGGAGGGAGAGCCGGGGAAGCCCCGGCGCCTGCGCCCCACCGCGCTCTGCGGAGGGGGCGGGGGGCAGAGCGAGGGGGCGGCCGGGACCGGCCTCAGGCGAGCCCCCTGCCCGCGCTGGCGCGGCGGGCGGCGGCGGCAGCAGCGCTGCGGGCCGGGGGAGCGCCCGCCCCGCGCCGCTGCCCTCGGCCCCGCACCGGCGCCGCCGGCCACGGAAACCGCCCCGAAAGAGAAACAGAGAACTTGTTCGTCCGTCCCCGCCTGCCTCCCCGGCTGCCTCCCCGCCGCCCGCGCATCCTCTCCCGCGGCGCATCCGCCCCCCTCCGGTTCCTGCTCCCCCCGTACTCGGGGCCGGTCCGCTGGCTCTGGCTGGAACGTTTCCCCGCTCGTTTTCCTCGGAGGGGTTCAGTCGGTAGCGGTACACCGAGTAGAGGCTCCGTCCCTCAGGCACCGTGCCTCACCCTGCGGGGGAAGGGAGCTGGGTGGGGGCAAGCCAGGAAGGGAGGATCTCAGTGGCTCTCCTAAAATCTATCAGCAGGCTGCGAGGAGGGAAGAGTTTGGCACTTCGCAGCGAGGCTGGGCTTGTTTTCCCTAGCGGTGATGCCGATACACTGAGAGCGGCGCGGCCGCGCGAGTTAGGGGGACGGAGCCCCCCCACACCTCCTCCCAGCGCCCCCAGACCCGGTGCAGCGCCTTCAGCCCCAGCGGCTCGTCCCCGCCGCCCCGCTGTATGAGCCCTGCTCCGAGGACAGGGCGGCTCGGCGCCTGCTAGGGCTGCTCTCCGCCGCCCCCCGGACTTCCCCACCACCGACGAGGAGCGGCGCGCACCCCGCACCCGGAGAGTTGTCTCGGCAGGCTCCGTGCTATGGCGAGGCTGCGGAGAAGCAAACTAGCCGCTGGATTTCTATTACTTTTCCAGTGCCTGAGCGAGCGCTGCCAGCTCGCCGGCGGGGAGACGCCGAGGCAGAGCCGCGGTAAGCGAGGCCGGTACCTGCCGGGCGGGGCCGGCCCGGGTTCTCCGCGGAGCCCGGGGCAGCGGGGTCGGACCGGAGCCGGGGTCGGGGTCGGGGGCCGGGCCGCCTCCGCGGCCCCCCGCGCTGGGGGCTCTGCCGGCCGCTCCACGGGCCGCGTACACGGAGAGGGCAAACGCCGTTCGGGGCTGGCTCCCCCTCCTCCCGAGAGAGGCCCCGGGTCCCGGCTTCTCATCCTTCCCTATCCTGGCTTCTCCAGAAAGAGCTCTCTATGACTTCATTTCTTATTTTAAGGAGAATTCGAGACTTTCCTCCTTTAATGATTCTGCCCCGCGATCACTGGGAGCCGGTGCTGTTCCCCTCCCCAGTCCCTTGGCGAGGTCCCCGGAGTGTCCTTCCCAGCCATGTACGAGACGCGAGGGGCTCCCCTCGCGAGCCGGGAAGGGAGGGACGGAGCCCTCGGGAGAGACGGAGCCCTCGGGAGAGACGTCCCGACGGCCTCCCGCGTCCGCCCTCCCGCGCCGGGGCCCCTCCGCTCCCCCGGCAGCGAGCCGGGGAGGGATGGCAAAGTTTCCCTGCAGATCCTGCCTGGGAGAGCTAGCGGGCACTCTCCTCCCCCGCGGAAGTCGGTAGCTTGAGCCTTCCCTGGAAACAGGGCGTTGAGAGGAGAAAGATAAAGGAAAAAGCCCCAGGGGCAGTGGGACATGTTCGTTAGGAGCGAGAGGCTCTGTTGACTAAGTTTGCTTGTGAAGTATCAAGGTCCTCTTGTCCATCCGTCTCGGAGACACCTGTTAATGCGTGACACACAGCACCTGTAGTGCTTTCTCTTGGGCCACTGTTTCCCACAGCATGGGGTTGCCTTTTGATCGCTAAAGCCTTCTGTATCCTGCATTCCTGTGCTGTGGAGGGGAAGGCTGCTAAGGGAAATCTTGGCACGTTTGCGGATAGTGAGAAAAGTCGTGGGGTTTGTGTGTCAGGGAACCTTTCTGCAGCAAATTCTGGCTTACATGTATTTTGAAAAGCTGTGCCTGTGTATTTGAAATACCAACTGGATTATTATCAGGTGGAACACGCCCACTGGCTTCCCCGGAGCAACAGAACTGCCCCTTCTTTTTTTTAAAGGTTTGATACAAGTATGAAAAGTTTTGTGGTCACCGTGTAAGTGACCCGAAAAAGAGAGACTGGGTAGTTTTTTCAGATGTCCGGTGAGGTTGTGCGCTAGACAGAGCGGGAGTATCCCGGGAAGGGGCCTACCACTGAGTTGTGGAATTGCTGAACGGCGGGGTAGCTCAGCAGGTTGCCGGGGCTCACATGTCACTTGGGGCCAAAGGGAAAAGCCGCGAGGAGAGTTCTCATGCTGCACACCCCACGTTGCTATACTCAGGGCTGTAGGCAACATATGTTAGTATCTGCTGATGTTAGTTACGAGGGAGTGGTGTAGTGGTGATACTAGAAAAAGAGAATTGCAATCTTGTGTGGTAGTGGACTGAACTCACAAAGTTTATTATCTTCCAGCCAATGTATCCAGACAATAAGATATCTGTGCTGACTAAATGAAGTATAATTTATCAGTGGGCAAATAAACACCACGCGTCACTGATTTAAGCTATTGGGTTGTAGCAGTCATCAAAGTCTGTTACCAGGAGGTGCTAAATAGAAGGTTTACCAGTGGATTGCTTATTCATAAATCATTTAATAATGTCTTGTGTCTTCCTGAATGTGATAGGAAGTAGGAAGGAGTTTATAATCAGGCAAATATTATTTTGATATATTAATTTAATACATTGTGAAGAAAATATAGCAAGTAATTGTATTCTTGAAGTAGCGAGATGGGCAATCTGAAGTCAGTTTTGACATCTAGATTTTTATAACTTTGGCATCTTTTCCATAGTTCTTGATTAAAAAATCCATATTATGACAGTAATAATTAAATGTCATTTTCAAAATCAGAGTTTTATTTCCTTGTTTGTTTGTAGTACTGCAGCTATTTGCGGGGGCGGGGGGGGAAGGCAATGATAGACTGTGTCTAATCAGTGAGAAGAAGAAAAATATGTAAAGGCAGAAATTCAACTTCAGGTTTTGTGAGTCAAAATGAAAAAAAGCGGTGTTTTTAAGTTTTACTTAGAACCTCCTGTATCCCTTTGGATCAGCTTAAATAAAACCTTTAAAGAATTAAAGAATAAATATTTGAAGTAGCTGCAAATTCTTAAGGGGATGCTGCTTTTACGTTTTTGTCAAATACTCAGTAACTAAACAACTTATGGAAAATTAATGTAATAACAGTATCAAGAAATGGAAACATACAGTAAGCCCTGGCAGAGTTGGAGCCAGGGAGGATTTCTGAGGATGCTACCAAAGGCTCACTCTCTGATATCAACAGAGATAGGAAAAGTGCAAAGGCGTTTTTTGCCCAGCTTGTTAAGAATTATCTTACCGCAGAAAATGAAATCGGACTAATTCAAGTGAAGTAACTTTCGTGGCATGCTGGAACTTACCTGGCTGCTCCAGGGGGTTTCTAAACCCAGACTTTGGTGCGAGGCTGCGCTGGCCGGAGCGGGGCTGTCCCCGCCAGAGGGCGCAGCGGCGGCCGCGCACAGCCGGGCTCCCTTCCAGCATCCATCCATCCATCCATCCATCCATCCATCCATCCATCCATCCATCCGTCCATCCATCCATCCGTCCGTCCATCCATCCGCGCCCGCGCAGAACTCCCCTTTTGATGACAAAAATGCTAAAGATCCAGGATGGAGGTTCCTAAACACGAGGTTTGTGTGTATGTGTGTTTTACAGTAGCCAAATCCAGTATGACATGAATTAAGTGAAGTGAAACAGACGGTCTCTTGAAAGCACAAAAAACAATTAAGGCTTCCAGTTGTGTGAGTGAGGGCTTACTGTTGAAGTGCTGCCACAGAGTCTTGAAAGTGTTATGTTCTTTTGCAAATTTCATCAGTCAGAATAAGGAGGCTGTTATTGTAATTTTTATTCTGTCAAAGTATGTTCCAGAATCCTTATATAATTCAGAATCCTGATATAATTTATATTCATTGGACTGCTGCTGTCTCCAGACATCAGCATTCGGGGGGGGGGGGGGGGGTGGGGTGTAAATTTATTTTTATAGGATAAATTGCTGTTAAGGAGTCTTTAGCATTTATCTACTGCTGAAATAGTAACATTTTGTATATTGCTTGAGTTTTACTCTGTTAAAAATAAAATCCATAACTGAGACCAAACTTTCGTCATTGTGCTTAAGGACCTTTGTCTTTTATCTTAAATATATCAAAAGAAATACAAGATTAGACAACATGTATATCAGGTATATTTTCTCTGTTTTCATTTAAGTATGTTTTTTTCTGTACTTGATATGTAAACAGGGACTGTTAGGTTAGAGAATTCTGCTGACATTTGAGAGCAAATCCTATTTGCATATCATATATATTTTAATAAGATTTCTTCCTAAAGTAGTAATTTCTTTTTTTTTTTTTTTAACTTTCATACTGCTTCTTCCTCTTTTCTTGTGCTTTTTGTCTTTGTCATTTCCTCTAAAAGAGTGGTTTGAAATATTGCTAGTAAATAGTGGGTAAATTAAGACTATAATGAGGTTGACTTAGGACTGAAATTTAGTTTTACAGAAACTCATTTCCACAGATTTAGAGTAAGATCAATACTCATAGTTCATTGAAAGTTTAAGAGTCCTTGGGAAAAAGTTGTTTTTGTTTGGCTCTGAATATTCCTGTTCAGAGTTTATATCCTCATGCAGGCATCTAAACTCCAGGAAGTGCTTGACTCAGATGTTAGGTTTTGTCTGACATGTAACTTGGAGTTGATGATAAATAACAGGGGAACTATCTCTCTACACTGCAAACAAATGTAGTCAATGAAGAAAAGGTCTTTATAATAATAATTTTTTAAAAAAAAAGTCTGGTCAAAAATTTATTAGCAACACATACAGGTCATTTAGAGCAAAATCTTGGTACATCTACTGCCTTACCAAATCCCAGATTCCTCTAAAAACAGTTCAGGAGGGCTGTTTCCTTTCAAGGAAGAGACTCCTAAGGCCATGCAGAAGGAGATGAAGAAATGTATAATGTTAGGTGATGAGAGACTCCTTGAGAAGAACAGTCACAGACCTTAGTATTTTTTACTAAAGGCTTTTTGGCAAATTTTGTTGGAGCAGTGCTGCAGGTCCCTACACCTGTGCAGACCTCAGGAGATGGAGCTTTGGACCTGAAACTTGTGTTTCCTGCAGGACTGCTATGCAGTGATGCCTGGAAAGTTGCTTTGCTTTGAAGTGTGCCAAATACAGCTATCACATGCTCTGTTGAAACCTACTGTTTTATCACCACAAAGGAGATAAAGGTTTCGTATTAAAACAAATAAAAATAAAAGCATCATTTGACCCTGCTTTTGATAAAAGTCACCGTGGCTTCCTTGGGCTGTGTGAATTACTGCACAGTTCTGCTGCTTGTAACCTTAAAAGCCTTGGAAAAAAGAAATCTCAGTAGCATCCCTAGTTTCAAAACTTAGAAGGCTGAAGTCTGTTAGTCTGAGAACACAGCTGGGGTCACTGGTATTTTGCATTCCCAGTGTGGTTCATTCTTCCTAAAAAAAATAAATACCAATGGAATTTAAGGCAGTCGTGGTTAGGTAATCTCTCCTGAGGACTATCTACAGAGGGAACAAAGGTAATTTGATTGGAGCATTTACGATCTAGTACAAGGAAATACTGCAAGCTTGCCAGCAGTGTGGAATTATATCCAGCTTATAGGTTTGATGAGGGCTGAGCTGAGAGCGTTAATGCAGTGCAATTGGCAGATGCTGTATTTACTAAACTGGAGAATTGCATAATCACAGCAGGAACAAAAGAACCTATGAGTTTGCCTTCCATGGAGAAGCATGCAGAAAGGCCATGCTAAGGGCATACGAGGATTGGTTTTGGTTGTGGCTTCTCACAAATTAGCATAAGACATTGTCCTGAAGTAGTATCTGTGAGTGTTGGATGCTGTGTCTCATCACGGAACACTTCCTTTGCTTTCTCCTATTTTTCTTTCATCCAACCAATAAACTTCAGTAAACACTCCTTGCAGTCAACATTTAGTAATCAGTTGTGCTAAGTGTATGGGTTTGAAAGAGCTTGTGTAACCTGTTCAGCTCACTCAACCAAATGGCAGTATGTTAGTTTGTTTCTGAGTTGGATTTGACCCGACCTGAAACAGGCAAATGGAGCAGGTTCTGAGGCCACAGCCAGGGTGAGGCATGGTGCTTGAGATGTACACACAGTTTCAAAAGTAGCATCTCGATGGGGTGTCGCAGTGCCTTTCAAGGTGTTGCCTCAAGCTCAAGGAGGCTAGCTCAGGCACCACAGCGAGCTGAAGGTATGGCCAGCAGGTTGCACCAGCTGAGCCAATCCTGTGGGTCTTTGATTCCCTGAACCTCATCGGCAGGCACTGTTGGGATGTTATGACAGCAGTGGAGAAGTGAAGGAAGGACTCTGTAGAGTAGTTACAAGGATTCTATTGGAGTGTCTGGGGAGATCTCCTCACCTCCCAAGAGCTGCTCAAATAGAGAGCCCTAGGCTGCGTGACAGCACTTTTTATTCGGGGGTGGAACAAGGGGAGAGGTCAACGAATCAGGGATCGCTAGGGAGGAGTCACAAGGGTGAATGACATTTTCATAAACCAAACATAGATGAGGCGGAGGGACTTCTACTGGAACTGACCTATCACTCAATGCCCTTTGTAGAACTTTCTAGCTCCAGGGGAGGGGCCCAAGATGACAGGCAGGCTCCAGAGGAGGAGGAGCGGGGGATTGACAGTCAACTGCCAGAAGGGGAGCTCCAGGGAGGAACTATGAGGAAAGCGAAACAGGGGTACATAGAATGAACCATTTGGCGATATAGCTTTAAATAAAGCAAATATCGTAACTAAACAAAACTCGCACCACAACAATGGGGAGATAAATCAAGAGAAATGTAAGGATTGACATGAAGATAGGTACAAGACATCACAATAATGTTGCATGTGCTCTGCTCAACCATGGTTAAGATCCCAAGAGGCATATTCTCTTCAGTTTCAAGCGCTGCACTTTAAGAAATATATGGACTAATTGAGAACTGTCAGGTGAAGAAAAAAGGAAAGTACACTGCTACAGAGAATAAAACTGAGAGATGACATGGTAACAATCTTAAAGTGTGCAAAAGGCTTCCACAGAGGAGGGAATAACTTGTCTTCAGCAGCAACTAATGACTGAAGTTGCAGTAAGGCAGACTCCTATATGTTAAGGCTAGAGGAGCAGATTATCTATGAGTAGTCCTCATCACTGAAACAGGTTAGATAAACATATGTCCAAAATGTCATTCTATCAAAAAAGGCAGCTGTTCCTGCCTTGGGGCAAATGCCTGGATAACGTGACCTTTCTAGGTCTCACGCAGCTATCTAGAATCATTCTGTGTGGATAGCTTTGAGTACACAGGGGCTCACCTTGAACTCTGCAGCTAGATAAAATACAAGCATGAATTCCAGTGCTCGCTTAGCTTGAGGCCTCTGTGTCTCTCATTTCCAATGATGTGGCTTTAATTTGATTTCAACATATATTTTCTGTGGCTGTAGACGAGTTAAGGACATTTAAAATGTTGCTGTATTTAGTGTTCTTATATCATGAAATAAAGCTTTTAAAATCAGATTTTGTTCTTGTTTGGAACTTTTACCTATTAATATCAACACTGTCTAGGTTCCAATTTAAGCAGATTTTTTTATTTTTTTTTTTTAATAAGATACTCTCATAGTGACTTTTTTGGTCTTTAAGCAGAATCATTTATCTCATGCTGTTTTGTTCAGTGAACAGTCATTGACATGAACAGGAAGAGTTCCGCAAAGAGAATATATAAACCCTTCCATTTAACCTTTCTCTGGCAGTGTTTCAAATATATGTACTGACAGAGTTGATGCTAGGATCTCTGTTCCTTTGTTTTACAGATGTAATTGAACTGTGTCAAAGGGCTGCTTATGTTTCAAGGATGCAACGCCATTTATAGTATTTACTGCAGCTTTCCTTAACTGCTGTCATAGGGCACATTCTCTTGGAAGTTTCAGCTGCATTTAGTAGCAGAATAGGATGCAGTGGTTACCCAGTAATAAGCACTTAGAATAGTATTTAATTTTTTCTTCTATTCATGCATTACCCTTTTTTTTTCCTTTAGTCATAATTTACAAACTGTATCTCTGCTGAATAATTGCGTATTTTCTTCTCGCAAGAGTTGTTATTAGCCTGGTTGTAAAAGGCGAGTATCATCCATTGTAAATTCAGTGTTTTCTGAAGGGTCAAGTGTTAAAGTTTGTTCATCACTATGCAGATTCTTCTTTTGTGAGTCAGCAGCTGAACTAAAAATCCATTGGAAAACGTGATCTTGGCCTTCATAGAGAACTGGGAGCCAGCATGCGATAGTTGCTCCATGGTATTCTCCAGCTTCATGTTTTTGCTTTCCTGTGTGGGTTAAAAGGACTCTCCTTTTGAATTTGCAAGCAGAATGGCGTGCATTTTCAATTCAACCGCAGCCCCCGGGATAGAAACCCAAGGCCCTCAGTAAGGAACTTCTTTGTGGCAGAACAGGTTTCAGAGTTCCTGGATTCATCCACTTCTGCCCCATCCTGCATCTCCTCCTTGCCCTTCCTGCTTGATTCAGAGATTGCTTCCTCCTCACTTGCACTGTTTCAGTAGCTGATGTGGCCATGCTCTAGGTCAGATGGATCAGACCTGCTCTTGTTAGTCAAGTGGGATTTAAAGAAGAGAGAGAAACAGAAAAGAGTACATTTCAGAAGAGGTAGTGGAGGTGAAAATAAAATTATGAGGAGGATGAATGTAGTATTTTGAAACCTCAGAGCATTATAAGTCCTCTTAGAACAATATAAAAACTCTGGAAAAGTAGAATAGCTGAGTTCTGTTCAATACTACCAGGTGTTATGTAGTTTAGTCAAAAATGTTCAAAAAAAACCTAGTTGAAATTGGAAAATTATATTAAAGTTGACATGTTCTTGTCAAGTATTTCACTGGCAAGTGACAAAATAAAGAGTTGCAAGATTCTTGTTTTGATGATGATAAAATATCTTATTTCAAATTTTGCATTTGGACTTAGAATTTTTGTATTATATAGAAACACAATTAAAAAGCACTTTGATTTGAAGTTTATGAGTTTGCGTATTTACATATTTTTCATTTAATTTCCTGTAGCGAGCATTGACTATTCACTTTTCATTTGAGTAAGATCAAAATTTTTGATGAGAGTGGAAAATTAACTTTCTAGTCATCTCTAATTGAGACTTATTGCTGTTGAGAACTTGGCTATGTAAGCCCTGTAAGAGCAAGCCATTTTACCTTGTATGAAACCTTACTTTTATTTGATAACAGGAAAAGTGAGAATGGCTGAAAAGAACAGTTGTCTTGATCATCCAGCTACGGTTTTGGGGTTTTGTTTTTTTAACATTATACTATATTTATCATTCAGGTTGCTTTATGGTTAATAAGATATATATGAGGCAACAAAATTAAAAGAGGGCACATTTTTTCAGATTGCAGCTGCTGTAAAGATAATAGATTTCTTTTTTACTTGCAGTGAAGATATTTATGGACTAGAAGTTTAGCATTTGGTGTATTGCAGAAAACTGACCTCAATATCAACACAATTTATTACTGATTCCTATTTAAACTTATATATACACTGATCTGAACTGTAGTCTCAAATAAAATGGTTAGCATGAATTGCCATCTTAGATTGTCATCAGTTCTGATTTCTATTTGCTTTTTTATTATGTTCTGTTATTTATGTTCTTTAAAAAAAAAAGTTTTAGGAATTAAGAATGTGTAATGCAATGCTTTTCAGTTTATTATGCAAATTCTGCAAGACCTAATAATTGAAATGTACAGTAGTAGACTGTAGAAGTACACAGCTTTTCATGTTTGCATTCAGCCACAGAAACCCAAAGGGTTCTTTCCCCTATTAAACTTCACATTAAGCAATAATATAATTGCTTTCAGTTTTGCTAATGTTAATGAATTTATCCTTCCCAAACTTTTCCTATAACCTGTTGGAGACATTTCTATCTTTTCAATGCACAAATGATACAATAACAGTAGAAAGTTGTCCTAACAATTTCTTACCTAGGACAGCATAGCTAAAAAGGGATTTTTTAGGTCGGCAAGTATTTCTTTGAGATGAGAAGCAGTTGTGTCATGAAAGGCTGTTCCGCGTGCACCTATGCACCACAGACCATCAGTAATGTGCTTCACTTTAACAACTTTTGGGCACATGGTAAAATTGCAGTAGACCCAGGTACAACAAAGGCGTTGAGTTTGAGTTTCAACAGTAGCAAAAAAAAAAAAAAACCAAAAACCAAATCTAGCATGCTTTGTTTGAAGGCTTGTTGGTCTTTATCTGGTTTTTGCTTAGCCTGTTTTTCCTTTTTTTTTTTTTTTTTTTTTTTTTTTAAACTTAATATGCTTGGCTTTCTCAGCCCCTGTTTGGTTTCATGCGCAATTACATGGAGAATGATTGCAGAGTTGGTAACACTGGTTTTGATTCAATTCAGAACCATTTTCTAGGTTAGCATTAATGACCTGCAAAATTACTCTTCTTAGGGAAAACTTGTCCATTTGAATGGAGGAAAGAAAGTACCACTGTCTTTTGTCAGCCTCTTGAGCTCACCCCACACACCTGGAAAGCAGTGTAATGTTTAAGAGGAGGAGTGAATATGCTCCACCTCAGCTGAGATGCCTGAGGATTGGCGGTTCTGCTGTTTCATATTGTGTTGTACTGCAAGCTTGGATCCAGCTTGTGTTCTTGATTTTGTCTAGGTGCTCTGGTGTTGAACCCCAGACTTTTGATTCCCATCACTTGTCAGCAAGCAATCTGTATGCTCCTCCGCTGCTGTTTTCAGACCACACTTGTCTTATAGCTTACTTGATTTTTCCTAGAATCATAGATATGTGCTTTATATTCATCATTTTCTTGTTCTTGGATGATCTTGTAGAAGTCAGGTAATATTCTAGTTTTACTAATAAGAAGGTGGTTTTGAAAAGTGACAACTTTGCCAAAATTAAAGATTCCTCATTTGTGTATCAAAGTATGAGTTGTATTCTTCTGCAATATCAGGTCTTTTGAGTTTCCCCTTGTTCCTTCAAATTCAGGGGTGTAGTTTTTTTCTGCATTCTTCGATGTAGAGAGAAACTACAATTTCTGTCCTTCAATTCCCTAATCTCAGAATTTAAATCCCAGTCAAACCTCTGATCAAGTAACCTGTCTGTCTGGAAAAAAATCCAGATTAGAGTTGGCTGAAGGCTCTGATTAATGCAGAGACCACAAGGCTTAGTCTTGGACTGCTGTAGATTTTGCCATTTCTGATACTCCTTTCTTCACTCAGGCTTGCATCAGAAGAGGGGTTTTTCTCTAAGCTGTTTATACAACATATCCCAAACTGTGGCATTTTATGGTCTAGTGTGATAGGTTCTTTGCCTAAACACAAGCATGTCTGGAGGATAGACAAATAGAGAAATACTGGGTCAGATTTCTGCCTGTTGGCAGTTTGACAGCTTGAAAAGACTGTCCAAATCTTTTTGGTTTTGTCATTGAGTTCTTGGAGAGGAGAGAACGATGATGTTCCACAAACAATAATTTTTTTTCTGCTGTAATTAAACTTTAAAAATAACAATCCCTATTCAGAAATTGCTAGTCAGAGGAAAGAATTCCAAAGAACTCAGTTTAAAACCTGCTGACCTGTATGCTTTGATTGCTCAAAAAGTTTATCATCCTACAAAAACAATCATTGCAGATGTAATTACTATTTAAATAATCATTGTAAAATGTTGATTACTATTTAAACAATCATTGCAAGATGTAGGTTATTATTTTGCTTGATAAATATGATAGCACCCTTTACTGGCACCATATCTTCATGACCTTTTAAGGAAAAAGATTATTGACAAATGGTCTATAACACGTTTGTATACATTGTCTGTGTATAATACTGTGCCTCTGATGCTATAAATCATGCTGAAGTTTCCTGTAGAGTAAGTATCTTGCTGAAAACAGAACGGATAGATCAGCAGACTGGTGCTTTTCAGCATGTGCTGTTTTATCACTGGTGGTGGGTTTTGTTTGTTCTGCAGAAATAGTGGTAAGTTTAAAAAAGCTGCATTTTAAAAAACTGTTGTTCTTATCTTGCAAAGTATATGAGTTTTCCTCCTCCCACCTAATTCGGAAAGAAATTGGCATTATCGTTTAGGTAATAGATTTAATCCAGCCATTAGTGGGGGAAGGGGGGGAACCCAGCAAAAAAGAAGAAAACAAGAACAATAAAACCAAAAGGGAAGGGGAGGGAGCACAACAGGAGGAATGAGGGGAGGAAGGGGGAGGAGCAGCAACCCACCAAGAAAATAACAAACCAAACCTCAAACGGACTGCACACTTTGGAGCATTTGGAGTTACATATCTAGATTTCAGTTATGGAAAACTTCCCTTATTTAGAAATGTGGTTAAATGCTTGCTTAACAGTACCATTCTATATGAATGGTGTCCTACAGATGAGTGGACTGAAAAAGATGTAGATGTTTAAGATATCTGATCTTGGACTTTGGAATGTAGCTGACCTAGAAGTCCCATGACCTTTTCAACAGAGGCAGTAGTTTTTGCAGCCTTGTTGCAGATTCTGAGATGGTTTGAGGAGAAATTGATCTTTCAGCAGGCAGAAAAGACTGACTTCCCTGTATGGTGTTGTGGATAACAGCAGTCAGTAATCTCTCTTCTAATGCATGTTGCATTTTTCTTTTAAGAGCTGGGCTCTGGGTTTTTTTTTTCCCCCTAATGTGATGTGGAAGCCACATTTAGGAGATGCGCAAACTAAATATTCACTTAGATTTTATGATCTGTCTCCAACGGACTGAAATGTGGCCTGAGCTTGAGAAGCAGTAAGTACACATGGCTCACATCAAATTTAAGTGTAAACATTTATTACATGCTGCTTCTTGAATGAAATTTATGGTGTACTGTTCTGCTTTTTACACAAAAGAATTGCTCTTGGTTTCAAGGGATGACCCAAAGATGTCAATGAATCACATTTTTATTCCTAGGCATGTATAGATAATAAACTGAAGGTGAGGTCTTCAGGATAGGAAGTTATATCCAGCTTTATCTTAAGAAGTTTGCTCTAGTTAGATCAGGTTGTTAAGTAAAATTAGTTCTTTTAGCTTTAGCTTTGACCCTCCCATTCCTGTATTTGAATTTTCATTATTTTATCCCTATTCTGCTGTTTTATGCCATAGACTAGTGGTGGTACATACCAAGCCAGCGTTCCTAGTGCAACTTAAAAACCTGTGGCCAGAGAGATTGTCCAGTGTTTGGTTGTATTTTCTGCTGTCATAATGATGTTTTATTGATCATCATAAATCCACTGTAGTTTTAACTTTGTCTCTCTACCTGAGAGTCTGAGACTGATGCTAATGCAGTGGTAGAGCCAGCCAGTTGTCCCTCTCTTTCCAGCAATCTATTGTTTGGAGATCTAAGGAAATTTTTGACTTTTATAGAATTCAAATCTGTTTTGAAGATTGCCATATAGTAGGAGAAGGCAAAGAGAGAAAAGATATAAAAGATTTAAATGATTTAAATTCAATATAAAAAGAAAAATAGTTGCTACCCTTGCAAGCATCAATTTGGCACAGCACCTGAAAATGTGACTGAAGTGTGTGCTTGAAGAGAAGTGCATATGTAAAGTCTCCACCAAAATGACTTGTGCTAGAACATGCTGGTAGGCATTGCTAAAGTGTTTATAGAGCCCTTTATATGTAGAATTTTATTTAGGGGAAAAGAAAGAGGTTATATTCTACCCTCATATGCTTCAACACAGCCACAGTTTACTCCTAAAAGAGCAGCTTGAGCCAATTTGAAGTGAGTCTTTAGCCCACAAAGCCTTGCCTCTAATTCTGTAGTGTGCTCAGCAATGCTCAGTGCATGTGGTGTTTTGCAGTGTGGGATCTTTGGTCACCATACAGCTTGATGCCACTTTCCCAGGGGCAGCGAGTGTGGCTTGTGTGCTCCCAGGAAGAGAATGAATGAATGAATGGGGGGATTTTTACCTTGATGCTGAAAACCTACTCCATACCTCAAAGTTGTTTGTTACACTCTTTGAAGGTATTCTGGATTTGGAGACTAAAAGGTTCTGGATGCCTGTTTCTTTGCTGATTTTTTTTTTTTTTTAAATATTATTTATTTATAAGAGATAATAATTTAATTTACTTAATTCTAAGGGTAAAGAAAGTGCATTTGGTTTCAGAGAGCTTGAGACTCTTGAAGTAGGAAAAAGAGGAGCAAGCAGAGGAGTTCTTGAGTTGACTGTGAGAGCTACAAGAATATTTGCTGGGCAGGAATGAATGACCTGATTCCGTTCTCTCTATACATTTTAGCAGCCGTATTAATTCTGTGGGGCTATTCAGCCTAGAAGTCTAGGGAGAGAGATCAAAACATCCACGTGAATTAAAAAATAGGTTACTTTGAGGACAAATATTCTGCTTCTGTAATTCAAATCTGTAGGGAGCCAGAGAGTGAAGATAGGAAAAGATATATTCATTCAGAAGCTCTATAGAGAAGCCATGTCCTTTTAGGGGAAAACTCTGCATTTGCTATTCTAATTTAGTTTCTTTTTCTGTATTAAAAAGTAATTATTAAAAAAAAAGAAAAGAAAAGAAAAAAAAAGGTATTTTTTTGTGATTCTGTTCTCCTGAAAATCACATGGAGGAGAAAGGACATGTCTGTTGCACAGTTTAAGGAATGTCAGAAACTTCTAAATTATGTAGGACAGGTAAACTGGGAAGAAAAGCTTCCCAACTTTTATCTCCCTGCCAGGTGACTGCTATTATCAATGGCTGCCTTGTAAAAAAAATATATGAGGAATGAAAAGACTTTTTGTCTGGGTCTGCTGGGCTATGCTTCTAGGCAATTCAGGAGCTTCCTTTTTCATCACTGAACACCTGTTTCAGCCAGACATCGCAGGATGGGGAGAGTAGAGGCCAGGAAGGCAAAGTGGGACCCTTCTGGTCTGTGGCATTTCTTCAAAGGTCCAGTTGTTTCCATGTTCTGTAAACATGTTTTCTGAGGGGAAATGAGGAAAAAATCTGAATAATAAAGAAAACTACAGGCTAAATTCACTTGGCCCTATGGTAATTTCCTGTATATTTCCAGCTGTATTGTGGCAATAGCGATTTAGCTTGTAGCTTGACAGAGTAGCCTCTGACCATCCTTGAGGCAGTAAATTCCAGCAGAAAACACTAAGTTACAACCCAGAATAATGCTTCATTAAACATGGGATGCTGAATTTAAAACGTGTTCTGCTCTCCTTGTGTATCCCTCTGCAGTTGTGAGCTGTATTTCCTTACCTTGTTAACGGACATGGTACATCACTTATCTTCGTTTGCCGAGGCAAATTACTCCAGTCTTCAATATTCCTAGGAATCCTAAAACATGTTTCTGATCAGAGGTGCCCGTCTCCCTCAAGTTGCTTTGTATATCAGTAACAAAGCGTCTCTGCTCTTAATTCACTTTGGGTTTTGATACCCAAGGTATCAGTAGGCAGGTCATTGAATTATACCTGTTCCTGCAGTTTATATCCATCCAGCCAACTGGCTTCTGATAGCCATCATTCTGCTTACTCAATGAAAATTTCCATGTACCTTTCACGATTTAAAATCATGTTGTGCTGCTTCTCCCTCCCTCTTGGTATTTATGCTGTAATATATTTTACTTTCAATTTCTGGACTTAGAATGGATGGATTGGAATTTTGAAATAACTGTTTATAATGTTTTCCATAGGTTTCATCATCACCATTTATTAAAGCTGTTTTTAAAGATTGATGGATTTAGCAACAAAACTGCCACATCTGATAACTGTTATTATTTATTTTTATTTTACCAAAGGAGCGCACAAGTATTGAATGACTTCCCAAGATCACACACAACAAATTTAGCATAGAAACAAGGAAAAAAAAAAAAAAAATCCCACTGTTTTGTGTTTTCATGGTTAATCTTCAAAGCAGACATGGTATGCTTTGTAGTGATGGAACTACAAACTTAAAATTGAATGTACAAGAACTATTCCCTAAAACACGAGCCAATACCATCTTTTCAATTTCTGTCATAACTTCAGCATCTTGACAACAGCTCTTGAACTTCCACTTAAATATTTGGCAGTCCAAGGCTGGTGTTTTACTCTCCCTGTTGCTGCAAGATGGCACTCAAGCTTACTGCTGAGTAGAGCTGCAGTCTCTTAAATTAGGGAATCTGTTTTGCTTCTATGAGAATACTAACATATGCTTTAAAGGAAAAAAAACCCAAACAAATCAATTACAACAACAGAAACAGCACAAAAAGAAAAAATTCACAAAAAGAAATTTACCAATAAAAATGCCTTCCACTCTGGCTTAAGTTATTAATTTAGTTATGGATTGTATTTGCCTGTCATTTTAGATTTTTAAACACTTTTCTGCAATTCTGTTCTCCTTTTTCTCCTATTTTTACCTTTTAACTTTTCCTTCAATGCTGTGTGCCAGAAGTAGAAATGGAAGTTATGTGAGGCCAAAGGAACAGGCAGGGACCCCCACTGTCCTGGAGCAAAGGTTTGGCAGGGAAGTGGAGGCCTGGAAAGGTCTAGGTTTACATTCAGTATCTCTTGCATCTTTGTAAAGGATATAATGAGGGTCCTACAAATTTAGAAGAGATCTGGAGAAATGCCACATCCCAGGGATAGTAACATTACTAAGACCTTTTTTCAAATGCTGCCTTCAGATGCTGTTCAGTAAGAGCATGAGCTCCTTTGCCTCAGTGTGCAAGAGGAAAAGAAAAATTATGTGGCCTACACATAAAACATACCCAGTCTTTCCCTAAATTACACTAAAAAGTCACAGGCAGCAAAAATGACTTAATATTGTAACTGAGCTTGGGTTTGGGACCTACCAGCATCAGAGGTACTCCAAAATTTAAGCTCTGATATTAGAAGAGGCCCATATTCTTTAGGATGTGGAATCCAGTACAATAACTTTTGAGATTCTTTCCTTGATGGAAAGATCGTAGAGAGTGTAGTTTAGAAATAGAACCACAGAATCCCTCATCAGCTCAGTTTACCTTGAAAAATATATGCCAAGTCACGGAAGAGTTGTTCCCAAATAAATGATGACCAAGAAAAGGCAGCCAAATGTGACCTGTTAATTTTCTTCTGCAATAAATGCATCTGAGCATTTAATCTAATATAAAGGCCTCTTGCGATATAAAATTAATGACCTGTATGATTTATTTTTTAAGGTCTGCTATAAATTAGATGCATCAGTTGAATTTTTTAGAGGGTTTTTTTTCCTAAAGAATAGTTATCTGGCTTAGAAATTTAATCAAGCCATGGAGTTTAATTACTGTCTCATTTCTGGAAAGTATACAATTGTGCTAATATTTAGAGCAGATTTCTAGGAAAAAATATGTTAAAAGTTTTCTAATCCTTTGCTTAATGACTTCCATGAAACATGTGCTCCATTTAGCTTGGAATGTCTGATTTTACAACAACCACAATACTCTCTTGTGGAACACTCTCCACAAAACCGAAAATATGAGACTTTAATGAATAAGATGAATATAAGTTAATGTTATGCCATGAAGTTCTGCAACTCTTACTCTACATTTCCCTAAGTGCTTAATCTTGGGCATTTACCACTGACGTCAGTGGGAACTGAGGTGCCCAAAATCTCCTTAAGCGCTTCTAGATGGGTGGTATAGAAAGTTATATTTTGTGTTTAGCTTATTTTTGCTTGCATTTGTTTTCTGTTCAATTTCAAAATAATGCCAGGTAATGTGGAAGTTTTGCAGATTAGTAAGCCATTCACTTGGGAGCAAATTTAATGTCAGCCATTTAGTCTTTGAAATGAAAATAGAAAAGATAATGGTCGGTCTTGGGACCAATAGCTTCTGAAGATCAGTCTGCTGTACTCAACAGGATATTTGAATATGTGTTTCTTGAAGAACATTTCCCATCGGTTCTGAAGAGCTCAGCTCTGCTGCTCTCACTGGCTGGGGGAGGCTGCTTTTCTGGGAAGCACAGAGCTCTATGTACAAGAGGTTGCCAGGTCTTATGGTCTCCTTCTGCTGTTAAATAATTTTTAAAGAAATGTAAACTGTCCCAGCTGAGTAGGAAGGATGCAAAAAAAAAAAAAAAAAAAAAAAAAAAAAAAAAAAAAAAAAAAAAAAAAAAAAAAAAAAAAAAAAAATTAGAAATATTTAGAAGGAGCTGTGGGACATTGTGAATTTACATATTGAAAATACTTGTGAACTCATTTTGACATTCAGTATGTAACCTCTTATACAAATGAAAAGATAGAATGGTGCTTGTGGGTATCTGTATTGCAGAATCACAGAATATTCTGAGTTGCAAAGGGCCCACAAAGATCACCAAGTACAGCTCTTAAGTGAGTGGATACAAGCCATACAGGGCTTGAATCCACAGCCCTGGCATTATTAGCCCCAGGCTTTGACCAACTGAATTATATACGCATATGTGTAAATATTGTCATATTTAAAGATAAGGCTGCATATCAGTTATACAGTAAATTTTGTTTTCATTCTTTATTTTTGCATTTCATTCTTGATTTGCACAGTCTTTATAATAGGGATATTACTTTGAATATTTGTTGTGTTTACTTCCCAGAGGTAACATTCCTTTTTCTATTCTCAGAACATATTCTACTCCAAGTTGTGTTTTTATTTATTGATGGAATGTCGTGTATTAAGGAAATACAACCTTCTTTATCCTAGCTTAATTCCCGTTTTCAGTATTTTTTCATCTTTTTAATACTTGGTACTAATCAAAGTCATAATTCAGTAGACTGCAAAGAGCATCTAGTAATTATCTTTTCTCAATGTTTACTTTTACTTTTCCACTTTTGACTTCTATTAGTAACTTGTAATGCATTCAAATAAAGTGACTACCTAGGGACATCAGGGTTCTTCTGACTATTTTTTCCTAGTCAAGCAACTTCACATGCTGATGATCATTGTGCGAAGCTGTATCTGCGGATGTTAGTCTAAATTTGCTTTCCTTACTCTGGCAAAAATCCTTGTGGCTTCGGTTGTAATTTTCCTGTTAAGGTTTTTCCCTGTCCCTGATGTAGAACCCTGGAGTGCCAGGAGGAAGGCATGTGAAGCTCACAGAGCTCTCCAGTCCAGCAGGATCATGAGTCTGGTCACCCAGTGCATGACACATCTCCTGGGAGGTGGGTGACTTCTTC
Organism: Hirundo rustica; assembly: GCF_015227805.2. Lineage (NCBI taxonomy): Eukaryota > Metazoa > Chordata > Aves > Passeriformes > Hirundinidae > Hirundo > Hirundo rustica. The sequence continues at coordinate 136,962,458 of NC_053450.1, forward strand.
TCCCTGAGTCTAATGGCTGTGGCATAATGAAGTGGGGCCTTCCAAGGCTGTTAAACCTGAAATTCACATTGAAACAAAAGCCAAATCATGTGGTATCAATACTGTAATAGGTATTTACTGCTTCAAAACCCTCTATGGGCTGCAGTAAAAGTTTCAAGGGGGAAAATCCCCTACTTGCTTATACATCTAATTGGTTTCTCTGTAGCGAGTGGATACTTCTTGTGTTTGTCATGAGTTATATGCTTAGCATATAAAAGAAAATAGAGGAATAACCTTAAATTGAAACAAGATGATGGAGCTTTACTACTCTTAAAATACTGTTCTCTTATTTGTGAAAGCAGGAACTGAAGAGGTTGGGAATGCCTAATGACTTTTCATATATAGACCTCATTGGCAGATATGCCTATGTAATTTCCTGCTCTTGAGAGTTTTATGACCTCTTCAGCCCTGAGTTGATGTCGTTTACTGCAGCCCTCCATCTGCTGAAGAGAATGAATCTTGCAAGAAATAGTGGTAAGAAGAGAAGGAGCTTTGTTGCTCTCCCCTAGCAAACTATTACCAGTTTCCTCAAGATTCTTCATTAGGACACCTGAAGTGATACATTTTTTAAGAGGGTTTAATTACAGGGCTAGTGAAATGTGAATAAAGAAGGAACTCAGCAGGCCAACAGATGTTGAAGCAAATTATACAAAGTATTGTTGAAAGAGGAGCCTTTTAAAACATACACAATTTAAGATCTCTTAGAATTTATCCAAGAGCTAGAGCAAAGAAATTCCCTACTGTTTTCACCCCATAATGATAGTGCAGGTCAAAAACATTCTCAAATGAATATCAGTTCAGGCTCAATCTGTATTTTAATAGGTGGGTTGCTTGTTTTGCAGATGGGTTTGTAATAAACATGTTTTTGTTGTTTTTTTGTTTTGTTTTTAAATATGACTGAATCATGAAAATATATTCCTTCCAGGGAAGAAAAAATAAGGCTTTTACCTTTTTACCCTTTGATTTTCAGTTTCTTTCCAGGAAAAATATTTTTTTTTCCTTTTTTTTTTTTTAATTTGGTAGTACGTGACATTTTTTCATGTATTTCATTTGTCAAAATGAGAAAAACAGCGATGCAGGCAATTGAACTCAAGCTTTAGACATTTTGAAGCAATTATTTTAAAATTTCAGTTATATGCTGACATAATAATTTTGTCTTTTTTTAAATATCAAGGTGACTTAAGAAAGGGAAGATTATTTCTTTACTGATTAGTGAAAAGGGATTGTGGTAGTTCTTTTACTTTTCTTCCCAAAGACATTTGTTATGTATCCCACAGAAACTGTTAGTTCAAATAGGGAAATGATTCTTAATAGAAGAACATGGCAAGACTCTCTGAAGGAGAAAGTAGAAGGAACTTCTTTCCAAGCGAACGGAGATTCTCATAAATTGGCTTTGGAAAGTGGTCTTCTTTAGTATTTCCATAATAAGATTGTCATTAAAAAATGTGAGTATGCTAGTAAATTCTTCTCTTGTGCTGATGATTCCTTTTATATTGTGTCAGAGGAGGACTAGTAATTTCTATAAAAATTGATTAGGAGATAGCTAAGGATGAAAAAGGCATGAAATACAACACAGTCAAAATTCTCACATTTGGTGATTGATTGACAAAATTTCTGCCTCCAAACTGAAAAAAAAAAAAAAAAAAACAACAACCAAACCAAACAAAACAAAACAAAAAAACCTTATCATCTGCCTCCATGCTGGAGAAAAGACGGGACCATCAAAATGTGTGATAGATGTGGAAAAAGCGGCTGTGCTACTAAAAGATACAAGAAACAACTTTTTCAGCAGTGAGAAAGAAGTATGCTGATATAACTGAGCATAAAATATTTCATAAAGTTCTGATCATTCATTTCCATAAAAACTCATTCAAATTGCAAAAGGTGCAGAGGAAGCTGATTTTGGATGAAAAAGACAAACCATTCTCTGTGAGGTAGGATAAATTTCTTTAGTATCACAAAATAAAGTCTAGAAGAGGTTGTAATAACTTTCTGTAAATATATTTGGGAGAAAAAACAGAGAAGAGGAGATATTTGAGGTAAAGAACAAATATATATATATATTGGCCATGAATAAATTTATGCAAATACAAAGATCAGTTGCCAGTAGAGAAGGGGGTTTCTGAATGTGGTTCCCTTTCAATGTCAAAGAGATTTTTAATGAGTGCAAACCTAAATTTTATGGAATATTTTACAGGGGATACACATCTGCAGGGTACTGGTGTCTTAAATCTGGTGTTGCTGCTGCATAACTTCACCTGCTCCTTTTGAGTCCTGTAGTGCAGTACTGCAGCGGGAAGTGTTTTGTCCATCTCAGGAGGTAATAAATGAGTCCTTCAACACTGCTCAGTCAGTGTTCCACAGATAAACACCTTCAGAAGCAGTAGGAGGGAACGGTTTTGCCAAAAGTCTGTGATTGGAGGTGAAAGAGAAGTAGACGTTCATAGGCGATCCACTTTTTTTTGTGTGTTCTGGCCTTGGAGCTTCCTTTTTGCTGTAATCTGGAAAGACATTTAAATCGTGTGTACTAGACACTAAAACAAGTGCCACAGATTCTGCTGCCTGGAGAGCATCCCAGTGGGCCTTTGTCCAGGAGACTTGGCTTGCAGTTTCACCAACAGTGCTGTCTGTGGTCATGGGTTATATCATAACTTTGCTGTTTCTGCTCCAGATCTCCCAGAGAGAGCGGTTTCTTAGCATCACAGTTGTGCATCTAACCTGCTGGCTTCTGCACAGCCTTTGTGGCATGATTGTTTATCCACAGATTTCACTCAAGGTTTTCCCATAATGATATTATGATAGGTGCTTACATAACCCTGCTGTACTACGTTGCAGTCTGTCCAAACCTTGCAGCATGAGTATCAAGAGAATGACTGGTCATTGGGTTTTAAAACCACTGTGACCCCTGTTTAGTGGAGGATTGAAAATGAGGCATCATAGCACAATCATAGCATTACCTCAAACATCTCCTCTTTGTGTTTTGAGTCCTTCAAGCATTCCTCTGAAGGGATACAGGTATGTCACGCACATCAGAAAACCTGTTCCCTAATCCTGTAATTAATTTGTGCTCAAGTACCATGTTTAAATTGTGTTGGCTCCTGAAGATGATGTAATTTCAGTTATGGGACTAATGCATTGTGTCATGGCAAAGTTGGTGTGATAACAAATAGTAAAATTTTATCATTATTTATTAGTCTTTTAACTAGAAAAAGCAGCTTAAAGCTAATCCTGAAATTTAATATAATTAAGAAAGATCTAAGGGTATTAAAAAAGAGAAGAAAAAGAGGGTGAGGGGGACAGGGACGTCACATCTGTGTGTCCTAGCACCCACAGATAGGAGAAGAAAAACCACCTTTGAAATGAGCAGTGCTCTGCTATTTGAACTTGGGAAATACAGTGAGAGGATTCCAGCTCTTACTCTGTGCCATTCCTCTCTTTCCTGAAATATCATTTAAGCAAAAGAAAGCAGAAAAAACTCAAAATGAGGTTCAGTAGTGAAAATAATTTTGAAAAAGTGGTGGAATTGGTGGCCCAAATTGCTGCTTCAGAGAGACCAAGAAAGTTAGCTGGTCAGTCTGACAAAGTAACTGTTAACTGGTGGGAGTGTGCTTTCTTGCTCTTTTTCTTCTTGGAGCTTATTTCAGTCTTGTGAAATCTGTTTACAGGAGACAAAGAGCTCTAAACACCTCTTCCATAGTCCAGTGTCTCAGTGTCTTTCTTTAGAGAATCCAAGGGATAACACTGCTGTACAGGCTAATTTAAAATCTGGAAGACAGATTTAGGAATATATGTATGTCATTATTAAACAAATTCAAATGCTCTGTGGTTGTCAGCTAAGTAAGAGTGTCCATTACTAGGGTTCACTGTGAGTTTGTAACTTCGGTGTTCTATTGTAAAAACCTGAGTATACATGTATCTTACAAATCTGACTTAAAGTCTTCAAGTAATGAAGACTATGACATATAATTTCATCATACAATTTTAGGATAGTGGTTAAACCATTTTTCAGGAGATTCACTTTCAATCCCAGTTCTTTCTAATATTGTTTCTGTAAAAGAACCTTACAAAAAAAAAAGTCAGTTTGTGTGCTTGATCTCCAACAGATTTTAGAAGAGTGTTTCTTTCTTTATGGCTCTTGCCTTTGAGGGTGCTGACAATTTTTAATATGTTTGCATGATTTCTATAGCAGGGAAGCTTCCAGCCTGGTTTGAATCACACGGGGCGTGAAATCACAACTGTGTTGTTTGAGCTCCAGGATTCAGAGAAACTGATTTATTTATGTTTTGTGCTTCTCCATACACAATTAAAGGCGTATGTCCAAAGAGTTTAGCAAGAAAGGGAAGGATGTCTAAGGGAGCTTTTTACCCTGACTCATCAATACCAATTGCACACATTTCTGCATCATGCAAAGAGAAATGGTAAGAGCTCCTCTGCTCTCAGGAATCCAAGAAAAGGCAAGTGTTGCAGGAATTGTTCTAAATGCAATTGTGGTTTAGGAATTGATTTTTGGTAGTGCCTCATTAGCATAAATAAAATTTCTTCACTACATATCAGAAGAGGTAATGGGAACACCTGAGAGAGAACCCAAATTTCCCTTCTGTGTAAGTTTGCTATTAAATTCTTTCTTTTGCTTCTGACTTGGTCTTTTTCTTTGGTTCACTGAAGCACTGATTAGATGTACAGTATCATATCCCATGTAATTATTAACATCCAAGCACTGATTATAGGGCAGCAGATGTCACAAAAACACATTATAGTAATAAGGACATGCATTTAGCAGCCAAATTTTGCTATGGCTGGAAACCTCTACTTTGTGAGGAGCAAGTGCTGCAATGTTTTGCCTGGCATTAGTTTAATGTACCCTTCAAAGTGATTTTTATCAGTAATTGGAGAAAATAGGAATGTAAACTTTTAGATTTTATTTGGTGATGTTGGAATATATATTTCCTACTCCAGTGTAAAGTTTGAGCAAGCTTTAAATTCACTCTGGTACAGTGTTTGGGCTTTTTCGATGCTGATGGTAACAGCCTTGTATCCCTGCCTTCATGAACCAAGCTTTACCATGCAGCTGACTCAAAAATTAAATGCCACAAGGCTCAAGAAATCATGAGATTTGTTAAGAAATAATAACACTGGCAATTTTTATTTGCTTGTATAACTTCTAAGTTGTCCAGACTAATTTCTTTTCTCCCAGAAAAGCCACAGTAAAAGCCACAATCTTTATTCAGTGGCAGGACTTCTGTAATTGGTCTTTTAAAAAATGAAGTATGTGGGAACTAATGGCGTTTATCTGTGAGTGCCCAGTAGTATATTAAACCTATTTAATTTCTTGCCATTGTTTGGCCTCCTTTGATCTCTGGTTCTTAGGTACTTTGAATGGTCTGTATTGCTTCCCTATTTTAAGGTCCCTCCACAGACTTGTTAGCTCATATATTAGACTGGGCCAGCTTATGTGCTGTAGCTGGTAATCATTTTTCTAACCCTTCCTTGCTGGTGCTTCACCTTGCTGTAGAGGGAGCTGGTTTTGCATCCCTGCATGATGTATGGTGTGCATTCTGTATAGCTTGGAACTGAAGAATGGCTGAATTTTTTCATTTAAGAAAAAAATCACATCAGCCCCTCTGAATATAGGACATAGGACAATGGAATTTTCTCAGGGTTGTAATTTAGCTTTGATAAGTGTGGTGGTTATATGTAGCACTAACTGGCAAGTGCTGGAAACACACCTCTTTCCCTGCTGTCCTCTGACTATAACTTCACACCAGTAGTGACCAAGTTTATTGGTAGTGAGGGAACTTAGAAGGCAAATAAGGTTAGCGTGCCATTATTCGATGCCATGTGGGAGAGGAGCACAGAGTGAGATCTGGTCCTCACGTAAGGAGTATGAGGCTCCTTTAATAATTTGATTTATCACTGGATGTCCATGAGAAATGGCTGCATGGCTGAGAATACGAGTTAATTTTAGTACTGACCTAGGAAGAAGACAGTGGTTCTGTTTTCTTCTCTCTCCAATTCTGTTCTATCACAGGATTTATGAACTGAATTTTTAAATCAATAGGATCTGTTTTACCCCTCTATAACTTCCATTAAAAAAAAAAAATAAATCGCTTTTAGAGAGATCATTACAACATGTGAATTGTCAGGCTGGGATCTGCTTTTCCAGCCTGGCTTCCATTTAAATCTCCATCAGCGTAAACCAAAGGTTGGGGCTCTCCACACAGCATTGCTGTGGTCTTCCTACATGTCAAGTCCATCTTTTTCAGTGCTCCTTTTAGCAAATCTGCTTGAGTGTGATCTTGAAAACAGTGCTTGAGTTCTGAAAACTGCAGCTATTGAAAAGCTTTTAAAGCACTCCTAAGAAATTTCTGGACAGTACTTTCAAAAGGGAACTAGGATTTTTTAAAATACTATTTTTCCAGGTGTATGGTTTATATAGTGAAGTTCAATTTGCATGTGTACATATGCAAGTACTCACCCATAATTTTCCCCAAAGATTTTTTAGGCTTTTTTTTTTCTTCTGCTTTCTTTATTTGCATCTCACTGACTGTAACCTTTATGTTGCTGCATTGGATGTTCTTGTCTGATGGATTTTTTTAAGGTAACCTGGGGATGAGTGTTCAAGAAAATCACTGCTATGATTCTAGGGCTTCAATTATCTCCTGGGGCTCTGCTTTAGGAAGCATACTTTCACAGTTACTGCCTTCATGAGAATCTTCTGATTGAATAATAGCCTTGAATTCCATTAGGAACCATGTGTTTTTTTCTGAGCAAAATAAGGAGAAGGTGGTTATTTTCCCATAAGCAATGTGTTGAATTTTCTTGTAGTCTATCTTCATGTTACACATGTGCTGCTCCTGTTGTCATTCATTAATTTTCCTTTTGAGATCCTTGTTCAGTCATTATTTTCTGCCAAGTCCTGAAGAATGTATTTATATAAGTTTTTTTCCAAGTCCTCCTTCTTTCTCTGAATTAATTATAAATTGAATCATTTGCTATCTGCTTGTCGGTGTTCCAAGCAAATGATAGTTGTGTGTGCATTTGATTGCCTTGGTTATTATTTTATGTATTTCAATTTATGAAGTAATCATAGTTTGACAAGTGCTGTCCATTCTTCTGCATGTCAAAGGGAAATTACAGAGAAAACAAGTTCCAAGGATGGAAGTGCTACGTAATTATCCATTTAAGGAGCCGGTACTGCTTCTTTCCTTGGCATACAGCTATAACAGAGGTTAAGTTAAACTAAAACAAGTCTATAAATAAAGTAGATATTTCCCTGATACAGATTAGGGAAAGTGATGAATACGACTCAATGTAAGGTATTGGTTGTTTTGCAAATGTGATTAAACGATGACTACTTTTGCAGTGCAGTTGTGGTATAGCAAGCATTTTCTTTTATGTTACCATGAGTCTTTAATGCTTATGGTTGACAGCCAAATCAGAGAAGCATAAATTCAGATGGTTACAAAAGAGTCTGAGCTATGGTACAGTAAACTATGGTGTTTCTGCCAGGTTGCCGTGTGAGATTTGCCTTCTGCACGTTCTGTCACAGGCCTCTTCACTAAGGCTCACAACAAACAGAGTAGCTGGGAGCACAGAGGGTGGTTTTGCCTCATATCCTTAAAGATATTTAAGGATGTTACAGCATCCATGGGGTTTTGGTATCTGAATAATTTTCGTATCTAAACAATATTCAGAATCTAGGTCTTTTTTTTTTCTTCTTCTTCTTTTTTTTTTTTTTTTTCCCCTCTCATTACATGTTTATACAGAGAAGTTCATCAAGAGAGATTCAGTGCTGGGCACTTTGGTCCCAATCCAACGTGATCTTCAAACTTGTAATCAATTGTCATGCTCTTGGGTAATCCCACTGAAATACCTGTGTGAGTCCTTGGCTGGAACGGAACAGACTTGGCATCCTCAAGCCTGCCACTGTAGAGAACCACTTGTCTAGCCAGAAATTGCTCATCACAAGCACAAAAAAAAGGAAAGGACTGTGATTGCCAACCCTTCTTGTGTCCTTTGAGTCACTGATTAGTTACTGAACAGTAATGATATTTTATATCTGATGACCCAGAATCCAGGGGTTATGTCACCGTTACTAAACAATTTCTCTAGAGGAAGAGCACTGAGTGCTCACCAATGCGTGCCGATTATCTTTTTGGGTCAATGGCTTTGGGTAAGTTCTTTCAGATTCATTGAAATTTTGGCAGTTCAGTCTCTTTTATATAAAACAGTGTTGTGTCTCTCCTACAAATGAACAGTTGGGAAGCCATTGATTTCACAGCCTGTTCATTTTAGTGAACCTGATGGTAGATGAACAGAAGGAATGCACTAGGTAAACTTTTTTATCCAAAGTCTCAGTAAGCATTTCACATAGCTTTGTGAACAGCAGACATTGTGCTCTGCCCAGTCTGGACATGTTGCCTGTTTGGGCATTGTAGATGTCAGAGCTTTGGCATCTTGTCACTCTTGAACAGATTACTTTAGTTGTAGAGCTGGGTTCTATTTTATTGTGTTTTAATTATCTTGTGCCACACTGCTGGGATTTTTCTCTTTTCAATCTTGAGCCACAGAATAAAAGTGTAGACAGGACTCTATTTTCTGGTATGCTTGGTGCTGCCTGGAAAAGGATGTTTATTGTTGCACGGAAATAAATAAGTAAGGGAGGGAATGTTTTGACTCTCTACATTATCATGAATCTAAAATAAAGATGCTATATTCTGTAGCAAGTATTTTTGGGCTGAGTGCACTCATACTCCCAGGAATGTGTTAATTATTTCATGTTTTGAATTCCCCCATTTATGGAGAAAAAGCAGCATTTTTGCCTTCTGATGATAATGGACTTTTTGCATGGCACCCAGAGGAAGAGTTACTTAAATTCTTAGGTCTGGTTTTGTTGATGTCTTCCATGTTGTTGGAGAAAAGAAGGGATGGATAAGAGGAAATTCCAGTAGATGTTTGCAAATTGCAACCCAAATTCTGTGATTACAAAGGCCAAGTCAGGTGTGGCAGTGTGAGACAACAGGAGGTACTTTGTGATTTGGGTCTTATAAAGCTTAAGAAAGCAGTGGCCACTGTGTTTACCTGGGAACCAGTCAGAAAAATTACACGTAATTCCAAATAACCATAGCTGGGTTGTGTTTGCTTCTTACTGTTTTTTCCTTTTAAATGGCTTCAGTTAATGGTTTTATCATTTACTTTCAGATCTTGGCCATGAACCATAAAAGTAACTGGGCTTTTTTCTCCAGTGGCTTAAATGTTTTCTGCTCTACAGTGAGCTTTAAATTAGCAGCTAAAATAAGGCAATGAAACCAGCACTGGAGACTGAAGTTGTGCTGTCTTCAAGAGAGATATTAACGATCTCCTAGAAGGTTTTGTTAAGGGGTGATTTGTACCCCACAAACCAACCACCCAACTCTTCCATCTTTCAAAGTGCAGATGGATGCTGAAATGGATCCAGATAAACCAGATAATATTTTACAAACTCACCTCTGTTCAGCCTCCCATTCTTACCATCATATCTGCATTTAGTCCCATTTGTATTAGAGCATTTTTTTAAGCAAAAGACTCAGCAAACTCTTCTGAAATCTTTGTCAATATCTATGGGTGATATTTCATACCCAGTAATTCCCTAAAAAAAAAAAAAAAAAAAAAAAAAAAAAAAAAAAAAAAAAGACTACTTTGAGGTGCAGACAGATTGAATATCTTATTTCTTTCTCCTGTGTCATGTCATCCTGATGATCAGGACAGGATAATATGGGATTTTATTATGTGCCATATATTGGAGTGATAGGGGACAGGGTAATGACCTTTTTTTTGCAATAATGTTTAATTAGACAATTATCAGGCTTATTCTGTCTGTGGGATGATGTATTGCCACATTCATGCTCTATTCTGGATCCTTTTTTCCCTCTCCATCTCCCATTCCATACAGAATTCCTGTACTGATTTTATTTATAGATTTCATTTGCCACTCAAATATTCAATGAAGAGAGCAAAGAAATTCAAATCAAACTTTGTGTTTGAGGGGCACAAAGCAATGAATAAGAAGTTAATTTTTTTGTAACTAGTGTGAGTTTAAATCAGTCATAGATTTTAAAAGTTTGGGTAAGAAAATATATAAATGTAGAATATTCAGATTAGTTATGGAGAGTTTTGTGTTTACCATGAGAATAGTCAAAGACTTATTTAGGATTTATGGAGGGGTTGTGGTACCGCTGTCCTTGGAGGGACTCAGCATTCACTTGAAGATGGACTTGAGCAGCCTGTCCTAAACAGACGTGTTTTGAGCCAGGGTTTGGACTGAATAGTCCTGAAAGTCCTATATGACTTTTGTTGCTGCAATTCTGTGATTCCAGTCACCATTTTGAAGAAAGTCACTGCTAACCATGTTTCTTTGAAAAGGAGTTCTTTTTCTCCTCCCTTTCCCGCAATGTGGTGATATTGCAAAAGTTTCTAGTAGCTGTGTTAGCACACATTTATGAGGAGGTACTGTCTCCATAAAACGGAGAAATTATGTCCTTCTTACTGAATTTTTAAGAAGATTACTCAGGAATTTATCTGAAACAATGAAAGAAGAAAAAATATGTATAAAACTTAATGAAAAAAAATTGAAATAATTTTCTGTAAATGCTGTGCAGTTGATAAATAAGAGTTGTAAGTAACATTGCAACCCTAGCAATTCTGTCACTGAACAGCTGTTTTATCATGAATGTAATTGATCCAATGCTTCAGAATTTTGTTTGCAAAAACATGTGTTTTACCAGGCTGTCAGTTAACATGGGAAGATGGAATAAAAAAGACCCCTTTTTTTTTTGGTGGAAAAAAGGACAACAAAATCAACAGCTGCAGTTACAGCTGGTGAATGCATTAAGTATCCATACATTTTCCAAAATGAGTGAGCAATTCAGGACAGAGGGGGGCAGGTGCAAATCAGGCTAGAATGAAATCAAGTCAGAGGAGACACTTCAGCTTCATAAATTAGGTGATTATTTCTGTGATGCATCTTGTTCAAGGATATGATTCCTGCAGATCTAGTTATATGTTCACAGATTAATGGCTGGGTCACGATAGTGCACTTCAACTCTGTTTGGGAGCAAGACCAAGGATAAATGGAATCACCTTTGCGGTCACTCTTTGGTCTGTTTTTGGCCATATGTATGCCTGAATCATCTCTGTAACACTGCTGATCAAATATAATGAAACAATTACAGGGTGCATTCCCAGGTACAAATTACTTTCTATAGACCACTTGTGTTAAGTTCCTCTGAAAATAGCCCAATTGCTTGGTCCTACTCCAGCTGGCCTGGCTCAGGACTATTCAGTATTCTGGTTTTCACTTGCAGCATCCTTTGGAAATGAGTAGCAGATGCCCGGTTTGATGGTGCAGGTCCTCTGATCATTGAGCACATATGCTCCTTTGTCATTCTATCTCAATAATTGAAAGTACTGTCAGATGAGGAAGCAAAACAATACTCTACTAAAATCCTAAGGAAAAATTGTTTCTGCCTGATCTCCTGGATGATTTTTCAGTTTACAAACAGTTCCTTTGCAAATTTATCATCTTCTGTCTAGAGGAAGTCTGTCAGTACTGGTAGCTCTTGGAATTGCTGCTTGAGTGTCTCAGCCCACTCACCATATTTTCCTTTGCTGTTGTATTGTATTTTCTGTAGAGAATTTTTCAGTTAGTAATCTAACTTCTTGGTAATGAAGAATTTTTTTTCTCACCTCCTCGATGTTATGCTGACTTTATTGATATTCATATATATAGTTCTTCTCTGGCCATTTAGTTCTGTACTATTGAACAGGAAAATGGTATTAGTGGAATAGGAAAGTTTTTTTAGAGCTCCTTTTACCAAAATTTAAGGTTGGCATCTTTGTCAATTGCCAGCTATGTATTTCCACTTGGAACCACTGAAATGGAAACTCAGGTTGATGCATGTTTATATATAGCCTTTTTTTTTTTTTTTTTTTTTTTTTTTTTTTTTTTTTTTTTTAACTTTGGTATAAAGATATATTTAATTTAAGATTATTTAATCTTTATCTTTAAAAATCACCAGAATTAAGTCCTTTATCCATTTGGATGTGTGTGATCAAGAAAAATAGCAAGATGTGGTTCAAATTATTAAAAGGTTGCTTATAGCTACTTTCATCATACAGCATGGAAAATGTCTTGCAGCATATATCAAAAAACACTTCACAGCTGATTTTCCATGGCATGTTGTTGAAAGAATATCTTGTGCATTGTGTCACTCTTAGGCAGCGCAGGATGCAAAGGAATGATTTTTAAGCAGAAAACAGAAGCTTTCTAAAATCATTTAACATGTTAGGAACTGAGACAGCAGTTTCTATTCCTCATTCAGTGGCAGATAATGCTGAGCAGGGTGAAAGAGGGATTGATAAATGTTAATTTCCAAAATTTTGACTTGAGGGATTTAACTCTTCTGTCAAAGAGATTTAGAGAAGTTACTAGTTAATGAGAAGCAATGGGACCTGGTGTTTGAATGAACTGTGGGAACAAAGAGACACAAACTCCAGTTGCAGAGTTGATAGCAGTTTGGGGAGATGAGTTATGGGAACACCAAAAGTTTGATGTTTAAGAATATGAGATGAATATTTTTCTGGTAAAATTAATTGGCTCTGAAAGATTAGATAAATGAGATCTATTAGAGCTTTCTTGAATCAGAAGAGAGCTGTTATCTACAAGGAAAAATGTGTGGTGACTATGGCTATTAGAAATGCTATTTTTACAGTTAATTTTTTAAAAAGTAGTCTAACAAAAAGAAGCAAACTGCGTGCTCATAACTTTGTTGTTCTGCATTATACATTCTTTTGTGATATATAAATGTAATGGATAGGCTTAAAAGCCTCCCTGTTCCTTTTTTGAAGTGCATTGTGATCAATTCTGGGTTGGATGTAGAAAGACACTTATTTTCAACTTCAAAAATAGTTGTACAGAGAAGGCAAGGACCATATCAGCTGGGATCTGTTCTTATTTTACCTCTACTGATGCAACCGTCCTCAGGCTTTTAAGAGATTTATAACTAGACACTTGAGAAATGCTATCAAAATATGCAGTGAAACAAGAATAATAATTACCATGAGAGCAACAGTGAAAAGGCTTGTTGCCAGTTCCACAGACATCAACTAATCAGAGTAATTTAAGTCTTGGACACATTTCAGAAAGGCCATTTATATAACGACTCCAAGTGAACTGTCTAGCTTAGGAGCTCTTCCCTCTGTTGCTAATTTATCAGCTTTCATTCTGAGAAGAACATAAGATGCTGCTAATAGTTTTTAAGAATTCTGCAGTAAAGGCCGCAGATGAAATGTAGAGCTTTTATTAGCCAGAGCTATGATTTTCTAACTAATGGAGGGATAGTTTTTGTTTCTCACCTATGTGTCATACTTGACAGTAATAATAGCTGTGTTCCACATTCCTCTTGTTCAGAAAGTCCTTTCTGCAAAGTTCAGTGAATAGCCTCTAACAGTGGAGATGAAAAACATCCTTTCGATCATTCTGAGACATTTCTGAGACATTCCCTAATTACATGCCTTATTTCACAGAACCTCCCATCTGAAATATATTTAGGCCCTCTCCACACTTCAATTAAGAGCATTCACACCAGAGTAGGACATGTTAATGAAATTACTGACCTATCCTTCAGGCCTTTGCTACAAGAAGATCATTTGAAGCAATCAGTTTTGTTTGCGTGAAGGTTGAGTCCCACAAACACAGTGGTGCTAGACAGTGCAGCCCATCAGACTAGGAACATAGAGCAAGAAACATGCATAGCTTGCCCTAAAAATATGTCACAAGTAGTTTTTTATTATGCATCTGGTAACTTTACGACCAAACAAATAATGGGGTTTTTTTGGAATCTGTTGTGTAACTCATATGAACAGCTGCATTGATATCAAGCAGATTATCTGCAACAACGAACAGCCACAATGCCTTGCTTATACAACATTAGAAACATTTTAGGCTTTTAGAGCCAAATATTACCTTAACTTGCACAATAACAAAGGTAGGATGGGCAAACTGTCATAACATTCCTTCAGCAATGAGAGGTTTAGTACTTATTGTATAACACAGTTATAAAAACCAGGAATATTATTTGGGTGACAGTATGTCTGGCGGGTGGGGAAGTGTTCAGGATAAAATGGAAGGGAAATACGTGTATTTTGTTCTGGAGCTATGGATTCTATTACACTGAAAAGAAACTTACAGAAAAGAGCAATTCCATAATATCAGCTGAGAAATACTTACTGAATTTGTAGATGAAGCAAAGGTGAGAGGATTAAAAGTACACTGGAGTGTTGTATTCAGGATGATCATGACAAATGAGAGCAGCATTCTGAAAGAAAGAGAAGCCAATTCTATGTGAAATTTTGTGAGAGTGTCTTTCTCAGAATAGTGACTGCAACATTACAGGACTGAGAAAGATAGGTGAGGAAGGGGATTCATATTTGAAGTTCTAAAGGTTAAAATGGATGTTAAGGAGAAAAAAAGGAAGATAAGGCTGTCTATTCTCTTCTGAGCTCATACATTCTCAGCCGAAACGATGCATCCAGGCTTGCACATTTTATCCTTCAGGAAGGACGTAAGCCATCTAACTAGACCAAAGGAGAAAGAAAAGATGGAGCAAGTGGGATCTTGCATGTCTGGAAAGTGAGAGAAATGTTAAAGGGGCTTGGTTACTAAAATGGTATTAGACTGAAGTGGACCACAAAATTATTTTTCAGGTGCTTAAAACATAGTTGCAAAGGGAAAGGCGATAATTTTCTCTCCCTGTCCATTGTGGGTAGGGTAAGCAGTGCAAGACTCAGGTGGCAGTAAGGTAAAACAGACTAAGGAGTTAGGGAAGCCCTTGTGGCTGAATGAGCAGTTTAAGCTCTGCAATAAATTACTTAATGACATGGAAAGTCTCCACTGGTAGAGATACTTGAGGATCTATTAAACAAATATCTGGCAAATATCTGACATTTAATTGAATCTTCTTTCATGCAGAAGGATGTTGTATATCTCTTCTTCCTCAATTTTCTAAACATTCTGTGAAATACATGAAAAGGTACTCACTTTGTCTTTCTCCAGAGAGTCATTTATGTTTCTCAATTTAGTTTCTCAATTTCTCATTTTAGTTTTGAGGCATTTTGGTTGAGTTTACTGCTGAATAACTACTGCTGGCCATATCTTGACTGTTGTTGTTAAATAGACCCTGTGACTGAGGCAGAGGAATCCATGACATATCTCAACAGACCCAGAGCAAAGATTAGTTGGAACAGTTGCATTTGAGGTGAAAACCCAACAACTGAGCGACCGTTTTGATCTGTGTCTCTTTCTGTTTTAAAATGTCAGCTATGACAGTCCGAGTCGATATGTGCAGTCAGAAGGGCCTTAGGATAAATTTAGGGCTCCCCAGAGTCAAGAGACTTTGCCAATGTCTTGCAGGAGGTCAAGGCTTTGTCTCCAGTCTTTATCTCCTTTTATAACAGGGAGACCCTTCTTCATTTGTATTCTTGCCTTCAGTACTGTAGATGGAAATCCAAGGATTTTATAAAACCTAGGACTCATGGGAATTTTTCTTAAAAATAAAAATCATATCAATCAGAACTGGAGCAGTGATATATGAATGGGCTCCTGAGAGCTGCCTAGGTTAGTGGCAAATGCCTTGTCCTTATTTGGGATATAATCTAACTCTGGAACTCCGATGTTCAAAGGCACCAGAGGCGTTCATGCCTTTTCCACAGAAGAGTAAATAACAGATATGTTTGCTGGTGTCCTTCAGATGTTCTGAATTCCAGGTTGTGTAACCATCCTGAGTTTCAAATTTGAGAATTAGAGCGCATATTGCAATTACTCCTCTGGGATAACTGTTGTTTTGTTGAACAAGAATTTTGTTGCTTTTGTTGCTCAGCCAATCCTGAAGTACTAATTCTTTAAATAACAAATAAAATAATTGAATTCATATTTTATTTAGCGTGTGAGGTACCTTGTATAACCCAAAAGAGTTTTGGTTGGACTCACATTCTGTGCTGTATTATTCAGTACCACTCTGGCTCTGAATTCAGACAGCTGCCCTGTCTCCCAACTTTCATCTGGCAAACATCCTCCCTAAGAAAGCTAGTGGAGGCTGGACAAAGTACCTGCAGATTATTACATAATGTATGTTCTAGACCAGTTGTGTTTAATTTAAGGAAGTCCTAGTCTCCCATGAAATAGTAGATGTTAAAATTGTTTATTTTTGAGGGTCTGACTGATTCATTTGATGGGTCTATCCCAAAGCTGAGAGAGATGGGTCAAACATCTTTCTTTACAGACACATTCAATTTATTTTTTTAATTACTATTTCTTCTACAAATAGATATAGTGCAGGGGTTTTTGTTTGCACTTTGATGGTATTAAAGAGCCTTCAGTTACATCTTTTCCAAGTCCTTTCTAAACATATTATTTTATTCTTTTCATCTTTAATCCTCCCTTGAACTCTTTTTATTCTCTATGATCTATTGAGACCTTCTCAAGACAAAGGAAATGAAACAAAAATCCAAAACAATCAATTTTTCCTCCCTCAGAGACTCTTGGTTAATTATGTCAGTATGCTCATCTTTTGAAAATGAATCAGAATTTGAAATCTTCTCAAGAAAAACTATAATCTAAGCAGATTTTTTTCCCCCTGTACTATTCAAGCCATCAGGAGTAATGCATAGAGTATGCTCTATGGTTACATCTGGCAATGGAGGGTAAAGCATCCAAGGAGTGTCTTGTCTAGTAGTTAGTGGGACAGTAATGAAGATATTAAGATATTACTTGCCTTTGGGAGAGAACTTGGAATAAACTGTTTTTTGAAGGAGCTTGAATGAGACATTGCTTCTGAAAGCCTGAGCTGGTAAAACCCCCTGACACCTTGTCTAGCTGTACTTCATCTTCACTCTTCAATATCTTCTCCTTCCCATTATGCTATTCATTAAAATAATTTCTTCAGACCAGACTGGGAGCATGTACTGAGGTGTGTTGCACTAATAGAGGTGTTGGGTTTTTAAACTTACTAATCATTATTATTGATTTGATATTATAAAAAAAATGCTTATAGCTTATTTGACCTTTCCAGCACATGGGTGATTCCAACAGAAAACATATGGTTATTTTACTATATTTTTTTTTTTTTCCTTTTCTTTTCTTTTCTTTACTTTTCTTTTCTTTTCTTTTCTTTTCTTTTCTTTTCATTTCTTTTCTTTTCTTTTCTTTCTTTCTTTCTTTTCTAGTGGTAAGAATTTTTTTTCTAAATTTTTGAAAGGCATTTTGTGGTTTTGGGAGTAGTATTGACAATAATGTCTATTTAAACCAATCAGACCTAAAATAAGCCTATTTGCATCCCCTATGGTGTGTGGTAGTTTAATGAAGAATCTATATAAAACTGCTGTAATTTGCCAGGCCAAATTGCTCCATTGTCTTCAGGCAGGAAAGGTGGCAATTTGGGAGCATCCTTTCAGATTTCAGTTTTGCCAGGTATATGATTGTGAGGAGCTATGATGCTTCTGGGTGGAAAAAAATCACTTTTCCATTAGAACTGTATTTAAATGTAGTATTTAGATATCAAAGCATTTAGTCCCCTCAGAAACACCTTTGAAAGGAAGATGCCTACTACTAATAGAAATCAAGTTTTACATACGTACACACTTTACCTGCTTTGTGCATGAAAAGGGAAATCTGCCTGTACAAAAGCTGAGGTCTAAAATTCCCTTCTGTTTATATCTTGCTCCTCCTAGAATATTTAATACATACTCAGAAATTATATGGCATGAATTGGAAAAATCCATCTTTTTTTGCATATTGAAAAGAACAAGTCTTTCACAAATTTTCATTTACTGAAAGATCTTCAAAACAGGCCATTTTGAGGTTTGGAGAGGGAGGAAGATTTTTTTTTTTTTTTTTTTTTACTCTTTCATCACCATTTCTGTGCAGTTGATAAATGATGGTCATTCTTTGCTAGTTCCCATGAATTATTACTTCTCCCCACAAGAGAGGATATAACACAGAAAAAAGAAAAAAAAAATCTTACCTGTAATTTTGCTTTCTCTCAGTATTGATTTAATACTTAGCAAAGACTTTTTTATAGTAATCTGTCTTAAATTTGGTCTGGCATAGAATTCCTTTGGAGTTTTTTTTAATTTGTCTGGGTGAGAACATGAGTGAGGATCCCATATGGTTAAATTTTCACATATTGGCAGCCTGTTGTGTTTCTTTTGTTTGGTTCAAAGCTGCTATTTGTGCCGAGGTTTTGTTGTGTCTTCTGCTGTGGAATTCTGCTTCTAGGCAAGATCCAATGGTCAATCAGGGTATTGAAACTCAAATAACAGGTTTTAAAAAAGAGATAGGAGAATTGCACAACCCACCCTCTCATCTAGGTCATTATTATAATGCTGGAATATGCAAGCAGCAAAACCATCATAGGAGAAAACAAAAGATCAAAAAAAGAGAGAACCAATTTAGCTTTTCCAATATCAATATGCTATGAGGAAAATTACGCATCTCAACATTAGGCATCTGAAGGATTTAGCTAGTATTAATGCCAACCTCATTATATGCCAAATTTAATACTATTTCAATTTCACTGTTTGAACGCAATCTTCATAGGGAGAAAAAAAGACAGCTCATAACAGTGAGATTGTAGACAATAAAATAAAATAATGCAGTCAAATCATCTTATATTTTCACTGAAAATCTGCCATTTTATTTGGATTTAATTTAATCAATGCTTTTTTTCACATTTGGACTTCTGATACGAATGAAGTTTTGAATCATGTTGAATAACTGATACCTGTACCAGCTGCTAAGGCTTCCTATTTAACCTGTATTGCTATTTGGTTTTGTTTATTTGAACCTATGAAAGCTTCTAATCTGCTACCTGTTTCAGGCATAGAGAACACTTTGGGGTGTGGAAGATTCTTCCTGGCGGCCCACAAAGGCTGGCAGGAAAAGCTCTCACTAAAATTGCTTAAGCTGATGAGTAACTCCATCCGTATCAATATTAAATTTTGATTTTGAATAGCTTCGAGGAAAAATTGGGAGGAAAAAAAGTGTGTAAGTTTCACTGTTAAAGGAAATTTTGTTTGTGGGCTTTTTTTTTCCTTGTCCCGGGGGCAAACTTAAAATATTTATTTTGAAGGCTCTTGCTTCATCCCCCATTAGATTTTTGTGCTAAAGTTGTATTGACATAAACGCTTCCATAAATCCCAGTTCAAAGAATACTTAATTGAAGGAGTTGTTAGAGAAACAGCTGCCAGGTGACATCCTGTCACTGCAAGGCTGGAGGGGCTGGCACACACCTACATTTTTTTCCTTTCTGCCTGTTGTGTATAGACAGCAGATTTGGCCAGAAATTGCACTTCATGTAATAGAAAATGAAAGACTGGGCCAGATATTCTAGTCAGCCTGTGTGTTGCTGGCTCCTCATTAATTATTTAGCATGATTTTGCTCACTCACTGTGATCATTCTTCATCCAAAAAAATCAGGAAGCTGAAGCTGTACAAATCTTACTGATGCATAGAAGCACCATAACATCCCTTTGCATATAAGCAAACAATGGGGGGAAAGAAAGTTAATACAGTAATTTTCCAATGTTAGTGTAGGTTCTATCTTATCAACATAGTCAGAAGCATACTAATCTGTGATATTTTGTTTCATCTTCAGTTAAAAGAGTAAAATTAAAGTTGGGTTTTTGGGGGGTTTTTTTGGTGTTTGGTTGTGGTGGTGTTGTGGGGTTTTTTTTGTGTGGTGTTTTTTTGGGTTTTTTTTTTTGTTTGTTTGTTTGTTTTTTTTTTTTAGGAACAACATTTAATTTTTATTATTGCTTCATGTCTCCTTACTCTCAATTTCAAAAAGTATGTGAGGGATACCAGAGGGGGTATAGGTTTTTGGGGTGTAAAGAAAGAAGAGGGATTTTTTCCCCCTTCTCAATTGGAAAAGATTAAGAAGCCTTATGTTTGAGTTTTGTACATGTATTCTAGGGCCAGGAGAACATTCTGTTTTCACTGATGTAATGGTGGGAGTTGTCAGGGATAGCCATCAGGCGTTTCTTTTCTGTACGCTGGTTAAACCCAGGATTATGATGGTACAAGAAACACAGCACTTCTTTTACTAGGTTTTTTATAATTTATTATTGCTGTATTCTGAAGGCAGTGCCTCCTTTGCCTAATACATGGAGCAAAGGGAAATAGTTTAGTATAGATCAAGATGATAATTGCCCAATAAAAGTTTCCTTTGCAACTAAGGCAGTGATTAATGCTTGACAGATGAAGCAGTACAAAAAAAGAGTGTCCATCAGTGCCTTTTAAAGGATAACAAGACAGTATGTTTGTTTTTTCAGTTTTCAATACTCAGGTTGATGGGAGGAGATACACAGCTGCTAGGTAGTGATGTATTTCTGGGTTTGTATGTCTTTGTCATGAATTACATTGTAAAAAATACAAATTAAATCTTTGGATGTACTTTTGATGAAACAATGATAAAGCATGCATCATTTTGTCAAGATTATTTATACTTGTCTATTCATTCAAAGTAGGTAAAAGATCTGGTTCTTAAAGGGATAGTTAAGCATCTAAACTCATGCCACACTTTCGGTTTGCATTTTTTAGCTTTTGCAAATGATGTTACGTGTCCAAATTTGACAATGGAAGGACGATGTGAGAGATAGCTATAAGATATATATATCTTATATATCTGTTTTACAGACAATGTGCTTGAAAACTAGAAAATTATCTTTCAAAAGATACACTAGCTAAAATAGGGCTTCATCTGATAATGAAATGTTGTATATATCTCTACATCAAAGCCTTTGCAGTGGTCTTAGCTCACTGAATTGGGTGCTGGCTTCTTGGTTATTTTAAAGCAAAGTAATGACCAACAAAAGGCTGAGCATTGCCATCTTTTGGCACCGTAAGAGTACCTGCTGACAAAATCATTCAGGTTCCATTTGAGATTACATTTTAGTCACTCCAGAGTCCAGAGTCCAGAGTCCAGATTACATTTGAGTCACTTCTCAGAGCTGTCCCCTCTGTCTTCTAGATGTCAGTGCTCCAACAGCTACACTTCCACATGGGTGGCATGATGCAGAGCTTGGAAGGAAGCTTGTCAGTAAAATGACAACAGTGTTCAGAGGCAAGGGAAAGAGTCATCTAGAGAAAAAATACTGTGACATTAATTACTCTTCATGAAGCAGGCTTTCTCCAAATGCAAGCTCAACAAAGCCTTGCTATGATTGAAGTCCCTTAGGCCAATAAGAGACACGAGCCAAGGCTTTGATTCCCACCTTCCATCTCTCATCGTGAATGTAACAGCCCTGAAGTGCATTGCTGGGCACCATTGTCTTCCCAGGGAGAGGCAATTCAGGACTTTTTCAGTCTCCTATTTACTTATTTATTTAGCATATTATTTAGACTAGAACAGTGCCAGCTGGAAGGTTCTGTCTATGATTACCTAGTCTATCTGCCTGACCAATTCAGGGCTGGACAAGTTAAAGTATATTATTAAGGGCAACATTCAAATGCCTCTTAAATGTTGATAGGCTTGGGCTACCTCTCTAAGAATTCAGTTCCAGCCCTCTCAGTAAAGAAATGCTTCCTAATATCTAGTTTCACTTAAAGAAAAAATGAAAGCCTTATGCCAGTCATCTAAACCAAGCAATATTCTAGTAGTGACTAGTTGTCAGCAAAGTATTCTCTTTGTCTCAATTATGAGAAGGTATTTAACAACTGAAGCAACATTAAATTGTGCTGCCATTTTCCTTAGAAATTGATCTAGATTTTGGCACTACATAAAAAAAAGGATAAGAATATATACATAGATAAAAAATAAAATATAATGGCTTATATAAAAAAGTTTTAAATGGGTCAGAAAAATATTATAAGGATGGTAAAGACTTCATTTTTCAGAAATTTCATCTAGGAGCTCTGACATAGTTGTGCTGGGAGGAGTGTTTGGAGCAGCAGGCATTAGCAAGGGCTAATGAAAAGGAAAGGGAAAAGGAGCTGACAAGTAAAGGAAATTATTCCTCTTGAAGTGTCCCTCGATTTTCATTAGAAGAAAATAATTAGCAATGAGGGTAGTAGAAATTATAGGAGTCAGCAGGCCAGATAATTGCATGCAGGTAAGGGGGTTTTTGAGGCTTACTGACTGGAGTACCTTCTTTATCAAATACTGCCTTGGTGAAATCTGGGGAATATAAATTCAGCAACTCTTAGTGCTCAAGCAAAACTCCAAAAGAGAAGGTGTGGGTATTATTTTTGCTCTTAAAGACTTGGACACTTTGCCTTAATTTAGCCAGTCCTAGTTAGGATCCTTTCTGTTTTATGAACCATCTATCAGTTTTTCCTTAGTTTGGGTATTCCACCACAGGGACAGACAGAATTTTTTATTGTCTTATTTCTTAGTGGTAAGTGTTTGGTGTTCTCATTACCTAACCTGTGATATGATCAGGACAAAAGCAGAGGGTTCTGAGTTATCTGGGGTGCCCATAATAATCAGTTGCACATCTGTGCAAAAATCATAACCCTTTTATCTGGAATATGATACCTCTGTAGGTCCATCTCATGGAGAGATTTATCTGCCTAAAATGATAGTCATTCAAAATGCCAATCTGTTTGGCATTAACATCTTGCATTCTCTGAAGCTAACAGCAGGTTGGTCCAGGAAAAAAAAAAGGCAGAATCAAATTGGAGAGTCACCTTCTGTCCTTGACTTTTGTTGTTGAGTATCTTTTTATATTAAGGATGTTGATGTCAGCTGGGGCAATTGCAGAGAATCCCAAGCTGTGAAAAATAGCAAGTACTTTACTCAAATTTAATTACGTTTTCCAATTGAAGTAGGTAAGGAGATGATCAATATGCATTGGAGAGTATATAACACGCTACAGTAGTACTTTCTGAAAGGTCAATGTTTTATATTTTTGCCACATTTTCAAGTTCTTCACAAATCGACATAACTGTTGATAGTCAGACCTGATCACCAAAAAAATCCTAGTGCAGAGAAAAAAAATTGGTCTCATTAACAGGAGTGAGAATTTTTCCTGAAATTAAGGAAACTAATGAGAAAATATTTTTTTATACTTTTTTGTGTATGCACTATGTAATTATTACCTCATTAAAAACCTTTTTCAACTAGAAAGTTTTTAGAAGCCCCATTTCATGTAAGAGATGGCAGTTGCTCCCACATAGCTTGGAATGCCCTTTGGGTATTTTATAGTTCAGGCATTGTGCCTTAAGCTTATGGTCAGGCTTATTTTTCAAAAGGATTGATGGCTGGGAACTGATGGGAAATTGCTTTCCTTCTTTTTTATCAGTATAAGGTACAAAATCACCTGCTGTTTAGAATAATTTCTCATAAAGTCCCTTTGGAAATCTAGATGAATAATGGGCAGGGAAGAAAAGTAAGGATTTTACATTGTGTATATATCAAGGTTTTTTCTGTCTTAATAAAATCATAAATATATTAGATCGTTTCCATAGCATGCGAACTTGAGACTCGACTGCTAGGTCTATTTGTACATCTCAGTTAAAGACTTTGTGCTCTTCGGGATCTTTATTTTATCATATGTGTCACTTACAGTAATAAATACCATTAATAAAACCCATTCAGATTACAAAGAAAAGATTTTTCTGAAACTTTGGAAGAAAGTGTAATTTGTGCTATTAGTATAATACTGTGTTCTGAGGAGCCATCCACAAGCAGCAGTGAAATGGCATTCTGTGGCTTTTCAGCCTATGCTATCAAGCTCCTCATTTGTACTTGGGGAGCTTGAACGCTGTGCTACAAATCTAATCGGGTTTTTGTTTCTTCATATTTTTAAGTAACGTAATGCCTTCTGGGAGGTCCAGGTATTATTTAAATCTTGGCTCAGTTTCCACAAACTTCTTTGCTGGGAACTTTCTCCCCCCTTTTCTGGGATTGTCTTTGCACAGGTGCCAGCATCAGCAGGTACCCCGAGGCTTCCCTGCTCTCACTGGTATCTCTCCCTGCGCTCTTGGAAGAGGGCAGGCCTGTCTGCAGCTCACGTGTGTGCCTTTTAAAAAATGGGGCGTAATCCCATTAGGAAATGGTGTTGTCTACTCTTCTGTTTATAGATATTTTGGTAGAGAAAGCAATAAGCAAAATGAATGTAGACTGCTGAGAAGCCTTTGTTATAGCGAGCATTGTTGGTTAGTGTAATGGAAGTGAGATTTTGTTGATACATTTAATGATTTGCCTTTAACTGAGAAAGCAGGCAGTTTATTATTATTTCGCTAATAAGGCAAATATATTCCTGTGATAAAGTGGTGGGTAGTAGTGTAGTTAGACTTGCTGGTCAGGGTATTGTGATAATGTGAGAGACTGGTGAGGTTAGTCTGTTTTGGCACCAATGATTTTGACTGATATTTCTGTAGCTACTGTGGTATGAT
The DNA here is from genome assembly GCF_015227805.2 of Hirundo rustica. Classification (NCBI taxonomy): domain Eukaryota; kingdom Metazoa; phylum Chordata; class Aves; order Passeriformes; family Hirundinidae; genus Hirundo; species Hirundo rustica. Next base: position 136,986,927 of record NC_053450.1, read on the forward strand.
TTATGTGGAAGTAATGTAAAGGACATTCTACTTCTTTTTGCCAGTAGAGTCACTGTAGGGAGGGCAAAGTCTTTTAAATTATATGAAAATAAGTTAAAGAAATTGTTTAGGAGTGTCCTCCAACATGCTATCTGTTAGCTCAGTTTGCCAAGCCAAAGAATTTCTGGATATGAAGAGGATAAATAATAACTGCTGGCAAATATTTTATTTTGTAGTAAGGGAAAATTGTATATATCTATTTTACATTTGCTGGCAAAACAAACACCACATTATTTGGTAAACATGTTAGTGACAGTGGTCAGAGACAGACTTGGCAAAAGTCATCTGCACCTTGGTTAAAGAAAAATTTGGCCATCAGCAGTTGATAAATAACTGAATTGCAGGTCCTGTCCATTCCAGCTGGTAAATTATGAGCTTTGGTACACCTGTGGTACAGCATTAAATAAAAAAGCATATACACTGAGAAAGGCATAAATGCATAGTTTATGTGTTTCCAAGGCAGTAAATAATTGTTATTGGACATTTGGACTTACAGCTAGTTAAAAAATTGAGAATTCTAAGCACAAGGTGAATTAGTCAGTATCTCTGACAAGTTTAGTTATTCAGTAGGCCAACAAATCTACAAAGGGGAAGATGAAACCAAAGACAATTTCTTAATTTTCCACTTCTATATGTGGTATAGGAAGTGTTACAAAAGGCAGAATTTGTTGCTGTCATTGATTTCTTGATCAACTGCTGCCAGAGTGTGACAGCTAAGAAAGAGTAAAATTTGAAGGATATAACTTGCCCACAGGTTTCTTCCCAGCAGTGAGGCAGAGTTCTTAGAACAAGATTTTAAGTACAAATACCTAGATGCTGTGGAAAAGAATAGAAATGTCAACTGTTGAATCAGATAGAATATCTTTACTTTTTTAAATTTTATTTTCCCTGAACTCATGTCACCAATAGTTACAAAAATAACCCAAAAAACCCAACCATTGAAAAAAATTAATTCGGTCAATAAGACTTCAAACTATATATCCTGACACATTTATGCGATTGTTGGCATGTTTTGAAGAAAGAATTCATGATCTTCTGTTGCAGAGGATTTGAGAAAGGAGAGATGCTATGTTATGCTTTTCTTTTGAAGAGTAATTTTGACTAAAATCTGATCCCTAGTTTATTCTGTTTTGGTGATGTTCTGACAGTTTTGGAGAGAGATGGAGAAGAAGGATAAATTCCTGTATTTTTTTTTTCTCAGAGCAGCAATTTGAACAAGTTGTAAGTGTGGAAGAGTCCGGAAAGATACGCTGTCTGAACAGACTGCCCTGTTTCATGGAAAGCCATGCTGGTTCCCTTGGGTGTCTTGGTTGTTGCACGGTGCAGCAGTAAGCAAAAGTTCTTCTGAAATAATGGCAGGGCATCATTAAACCAGTTAATAAATCTTGCTAACCTCTGCCTGCAGTGTGTTCCACTGAGAACAGTGTTTGGAACCACTAGTTCAGAGATTGCCCCTCTTAGGTGAGTTAAGTCATCACCATGAGTAATAACACTGCTTGCAGTTGCACACGTGCCCAGCCAGGGAGCTTCTTGGTCTCTCTGACTTTTGCTCTGCTGCACAGGGGTCACAGGCTCTCTGAGGGACTTGCAGAAGTTTTAAGAGGAAGAGCATGGAGTAGGGTTAAGAGCAAGAGCAGCAAACTGCAGGGAGCAATTGTGAACCTTCTAGATAACAAAATGGTTGCAAGCCTTTTTTTTTTTTTTCTCCTCTGGATAATCATGCTCACAAACACAGATATGCCTTGTGGGAATGTGTTTGACTCCATCACTTCAAAGTTATTACCTGTAATTTTTTTACACAAAGATACTTGCTTCCTTTGTTTTATATTTTTTGCGGAAAAATCTAGGTCTGTAGTACAAGCCCTGCCAAAATTGGTTTGGAAGGGCTATAGGAAGTAGACTGGAAGAATCCAGCCTTTCTAAAGGTGATAGCTAAATATTGAAGATGGAACATATTTAGAGCCACAGAAGTCTATCTTGAAAAAAAATCTGTTGTCATCCTGGACTATGTACTTCTTCTCTTGCCTCCTCAGTGGATCTTGAAAGAAGTTGAAAAAATGCAGCCACAGTATTGTATGGGGAATAGTAGAAGTCTGTAAGCTTGGAAACCATAGAAATAATTGTAGATGCACTATGCAAGCAATGCTGCGGATGGGATTAAGGTGATGAGAGATGTTGAGAAAGTGGATTTTTTGAAGCTTTTTGAAAACAATGTGGAAAATGCACAAGAAACAGTTTATGTTTATTTTTTTGGCAGCTGTGATTTGCAATTCAAAGTGTTTGAAGTGGAGACTTCTTGGCCAAACTAAATAGTGGAAAATAAGTGAAATGAGCACAGTAAAAACAATCAATAAATTCAGTAACTACAGAGAGAAGCACACATAATTAGTGCATATCCACCATGTGAACTTGACTCCGCATGGACAGCTGAAATTGACACAAGAGATTTTGGGGAGCACTCTGGTGTCAGGCATCCTGTTAATTCCCTTAGATTGTTTTTTTCACCTTCTGCACCTTCATTGACCATATCATTTGCTCCATCTGGCAAAGTCTTCACTGCTGATTGTAGAGACTCTGAGTATGCTTTTGTTTGGCTTTTTCCTTTGTACTTCACAATTTAATGGCTTACTGCCAAATGCTACACCTAGAGGCAGAAAAATATGGATATTAACATGGCATAGACTGTGGAAATGAAAATCCATGACTGCTGTGTGGAATCTGCATTAACATATTCAGAAAAATATGATAAATATTCTATGACTTTGTGAAATGATTGCTTTTTTCCATTTCCCTTTCTGTGTACTTTGTTCTCATTGACATCTATAGAAATTATTCCCGTGGATCTGGCAAAGACTATGCCAGAACTTTACTAGGCAAATTATGCAACTGATCATTTTGTTGAAAATGCCTTGTTTTAAATTTACTACTCATCACCCAACTTGAGTTGTACACGGAGACATGTGTGTCCATGAATGAAATTTTAATGGTAAAAGAGCTTTGCGGATGTGTCTTTTCTTGATCCCCATGTTAGATACACTTCAGATTGTTTCTGGCCCTACGATACCCAAGGAAACCTTTATGTGGGCACAAGCTGCACAGCATTTGATTCAGAAAGGCAAGACGAGGGTACAGCCTGTGCATATCTCAAAGGCAAGAAGCAGTTTCGTGGCTGGTGCTGAATCATGGTGCGTTGGGGACTTGGCTGGTTTGGACGAGCTGCTGTGCTTTGTGTAACCCTGCAAACCTCAGGTCCCAGCAGATCCCTCTTGATATTCTCAGTTGTTTTTGTGACTGATTATTTATATTGCCGACCATATATCAGGAAAGTACCTACTTTGTCATCAGCACAAGAGAACTCTTTGGTTTGGATGCCACAAGTCAACCATCTTTGCTGTGTTCTCTGTTAAAGCACTTGTTGAAACATCAGTGAGTAATAGGGTTGAAGCACTGCAGTATGAATTCTTATTTCCAGTATTGCAAAATGTGAAAGGACATAATTATTATAATCCCATGGCATATCTTGTTTTTGTATCTCATTTCTTGTTATTGTGTGGTATAAAATGGAAAAAAGTTTATTTTTAAAGATCCTGTCATGTTTTGCAATCAGATCATTTCAATGTGAAAAGTAGATAAAATTTTGTTTTATTATTGCATAATTTACCACTGTGTTTGGTAGACATTGCTAAATCTGTCAGGGAGTCCACCAATCTGTCCACCTACAGCTTAGCCAAGTCGTGGATATTTCTTGCACAACACAGCACAAAATATGCTCAAGGAAACACCTGACTTGAAAAACTAGGCCTTAACTTTCCTGCTTCAGGCCTATGTGTCACTGTTCTTTAAGGCAGAGAATAGGCCAGACTGCTTTAGGTTGTTTTTAGTTTGTCATTTGAAGAGAAATCTTGCTCTGTCATTAGTTGTTGTGAGTGTCTTAGTAGACCTATTGTTCTCATTAGGCTTTCTTATCTGAATAGCAATTGTTTCTGTGAATAAGCATTTGTGGTATTGAGCTCTTAATCAGTTGGGCAATTGCAAAGTGTTAATAATGCACAGCATGTTCTGCAGGCAGGGACACTGACATTTGCCCTCAGCTTCACTGTGAAACTCCTCCACCACAAGTGGGAGAGACAAAGTCCTTGCTTCCGTGATTTTGTTTACCCATTTTATATTTCAGAGATATTGAAAGTGATGTTTAATCAAAACAAGCATTTGTTGAAGTCCTCCCTATATTGAAAGGATTGCTTTGAGATATTTACCAATGAAAAAAGCAAAACTGACTTTTGGATTTCTCCAGCATCATGTAGGAGTCAGGTCACTGCATCCTTTTTGTTTTCTGTCCATTCTCTGATTGTCTTGGTGGGATGGAAGCTTTGAATGAGTGTAATCTGTGGACAAAAACAAGTCCAGATGCAAATTGAAAGTTTCTGGTTTGCACACATGTCTGGCCAGCTCTCTGCTCAGCTTCTTCTTTCAATATTTCTCTCTGTGGAACTGTGTTGCTCACAGTTCATTGGTAAATATATGGGACGATCATTGGTCTTACTTGTTGCTTTTATAATTACATGACAACTCATTTAGGAGTACAGATAGTTCAGACCTCTCAAACCGATGTTTTTGAAAACCATGAGAATACTACCAGTCAGTGACGAGTTAAAGGCATTAGGAGACTATTTAATTAAAGAATCTAGTAGCTCCGAACTTTCAGATTATAATTAAGAATGGCCAATATGTGATTGTTCACAGTATGAAATTTTATTGCTCCAGTTGTGATAAGTGCAGAGAAATCTGACCTGATAATGAAAGAAGATTATGTTTCTGTCTACCCTCAAAGACAGGAATGCTTGTTTCCTCCATTCTAACTTCAGGGCTCTCTATGTTCTTACATTGTCAGCAGTCTGACACGGCTGTGGTTTACCCCAAAAAGAAATTGCTAGAATTTAATAATCTTGCTTTGATTTTACCCCCTCTGTATTTGTAGTAGCACTAATTTTAATTTTTTTTATTTGAAGAGGAGTCAAATTCTCTGAAAACGGTGAGAGGAAAGATGAGCAAAACTGCTGCTATGTGGATGTCCTCAAGTCCTAGCACAAGATGCTCCTCTGCATTGTAGCAAATACCAAAATTTGATCATATTGCAGTGAGGCGGTGATCAGGATATCAGCACGTCTTCAAAAGCAATGCTGTAAAGAGACAAATTTTCTCTCTCTTTTTTTTTTTTTTTTTTTTAATAATTCTACTCATCTACCTGATGCACTAGACAATGAAGACCCAGTAAAGTGGAGATTTTTAACACTGGTAATTTATGGGCTACTATGTTTTTTTCTAATGACTGCTGACTGGTTGTACAACTAATCTTATTTTACTGTTTGTTTTTTTTTTTTAATTACCTATTGAGAACCACTTGGATGGAGTTCATAGAGCTTCAGACCCACAAACCACAAAATACAAACTAAATTCAGTTAATTAGCTGAGCCAAAACTACCATAAATTATATTCATGGAGCTGGGTTCTCAACACTTTTTTAGGAGAGATGGAAGAAAGCATGGTGCAAAATTCATGACATAGTAGTAAATTTTATAATATTTTCTCTGGAATAATTTAAGAACACCTAAGAGTGTGTTTTTATATCCAGTCTACCTCTATTTGTGTAGTTATCTTAGCAGACTAATCAGCCTTTTCATGTTCTCGGAGAGTCATCCTTTATTACAAGGTGAAATGACACACACCTCAAATATTTTGGTTTGTGGAGAAGTCAAAATCTGGCATAAAGATGCCATATTTCTCTTAACACACTGGTAATCTCTTGGGGTTTTGAAAATGCAGAGTTTATATTTCCAGTCCAAGCTGCCCATGTCTTATGGTAAGGACTAAACTCCTTTTGCTGCCAGCACACAGTGTGGCAGGAATTCAGCTGTGCTTTTCATGTGGGATTGTCAAGTTAGCTGCTACTGGATACAGCTGCATGTGTGCTTCTATGCTCATGTGACAGGATGAACATAGCAAGCATTACACGTCTTAAAGATTAAAATCTGACCGTAATGTCTGTCCAGTTCTATCTTAAAAAAAAATAAGGGGAGCATTTAATAAATGCTATTAAAAAGCAATTGCTAAAACATTGCTAAAGAAATAAATGTACGTACGGATGAGCACTTCTGTAATAGCCTTGATGGTAAAATTCCCATGCTCTTTGTGTATGTCAGTGCAACTTGATTCATAGCAGGTATCACTACTTGTTTACTGAGGAGCACGTGCTTTTTTTGCCTTCTGCCTAAGATGAGCAATCAGTTTATGCCAAAGCATTTAAAGTTTGGAGCAGGACCTTTCTCTGTTTTATCCTGTTCATAGGCTTCAGAGTGAGAGTACAGTTCAGGGACTGCCACAGGGCTGTGCAAATGGATTTTATCGCTTTAACCAAAATATATAATGTGTGGTAAAATGTATACGAAATATCATTAAGTACTGAGAATGAAGTAGTTTCAAGGGATAAAATGCTGAACATCATTGCATCTTTCATACTAAAGAAAGAAAACCTAAGCAGTTTATTACACCAGGGCTTGCTCTGGTCGCAGACAACAGCAGGGCAGATAAATGGCAGCAGCATCCAAACAGCATGGCTGTGCTCTTTCCTTGGCTCATCCCACAGGCAAGGAGGACCTGGAGATCTGCTGCGCCACACAATTGGCTGTGGGAGGACAAAGCCCAGCTCCCTGTGGTTGTTGCCCTTTTTCCCAGTCATCCAAGCTGAGCCCTTTGACTCCAGCAACAGGCTTTTTATTACGGATATGGCAAAACTGAGTTTTGCCTTTATTGAGAGGAAGCCTTGATAGGTCCCTGAACCTACTGGGGGTTCCAGTATCATGACAGCATGGCACCAAATCTGCAGCTGGTGTATAGCTCAGGTTACTTGAACACTTCTTAAAATAACGTATGACTATGACATTTTGCCTATCCCTTTAAGGGATAGGTAAGCTTTAAGGCAGGGAAGAATGGGGGGCTTTGAACATACCTAGGAGTCAGCACACCTCTGGAGATGTGCTTAGTCATATGTGCAGGCAAACATGTAGCACCTGGGTGGAAGGGAGAGGTTTCTCCTTCTTTAGCCAAGGTCGTGGTAGTGCAGTTCTGTGGTTCTCACACGTTCTTGTCCTTTGTTCTCTACCCAAAGCACAGGCTGTACAGGATTCTATCAAATGGGAGCTTAGGCACACTCTTACTAGAGATCCACGGTAGACAGGCTGATATGGGGTTTGGTAATTTTTATGCAAGACAGTCTCTCCAGTCAAAACAGGATTTGGTTTGTGGTTTTGTTTGTTTGTTTGTTTGTTTGTTTGTTGGTTTGTTGGTTTTTGGTTGGTTTGTTTGTTTTTGGGGTTTTTTTTTCCTCTTTGTTTTGTTTGTGAGTTTGGTTTTGTTTGGTTTTGGTTTGGGTTGGGTTGGGTTTTGGGTTTTTTTGGTGTTTTGTTGGGATTTGTTTAATGTGCAGAGAGCAGTAATGACATTCTGTATGTCCCATGTATCAGACTGTGTTTTTGAGAAATTCTGAGCCTTATCTAGATTTTTACCTGATTCTAAAATCTTGCAGCAATAGGTTCTGCATTACAGGCTAAAGTTGGAGTCAACAAAAGTGATATGGGGCAGGACCATGCGACGAGGAGGAAGAAAGAGAGACGGGTTCCTCTGGTGACAGTGACCTGAAAATTCTGTTTAGTGGTCTTGTCAGGCTCTGGGCCATGGAATTATCTGCTTCCTCAGCCTCTGCCTGTCACCTAGCCCTGGAGACAGCATAAGAGAAGTCCTGCATTAAATAATGTATGAGCTCTATGCTCTCATTAAGATGAGTTTTCTCTTATAAGTAGTTTAACTGTGTATTCAAAAATAAAGCATACTCAGGAATTAAGTAAGTTTGCATTGGCTTTTCCTACCTTTCAAGAGCCATTCTTTATGAGGGTTTATTCGGTAAAAAGTTTATTTTGGAAGAAAAAGAAGCAGAAAATGTGAGAGGAGGATGAGGGGAGTGAGATTGTTGAATTTTAAGAAGAAAGAATGAGGAAGGACATCACATCTGCACCTAAAAATGAAAGGTGATAGAACAAGTAGAAATGGACACAAGTTGCAACAAAAGAAATCTAGTTAGACTTCAGGGAGGGGAGGGATCGCAAGATCTGAGCAACAGCTTAGACCACAAGATCCTCAGAGGTAATTAATCTCCAAATAACAATTCTAGGGGGGGTTGATAATGTTATGTCATCTACTGATGACCTGTTATATCTCTGTGAAAAAACACACTGGCTCCTATTATTTTGCTTATAAGACATAATTGTTTTTAGTCTCTTATCCTTTCTGCTGCTTTTGGTGATTATTTGTTTTTTTTAAAATAAAGGGAAAAAAAAAAAGTTTGGTTTATCCTGCTGTACTAATCCTATAATTGTGTCTTCTCACACTATAAGCAAATCATGATTAGGCACAGATAAATTCTTCAGTACTGCAAGTCCACCAACTTCAATGTTACATAATATTCATCTGCCAGGATTATTAGATTGCACACATGTGGCTCACTGAGTTATGGTTGTTGATGGAGTTTGTCTGACAAATGCCCTGGCCACCATCCACATTCCTCCTGTTCTGAAAAACAAGGGACATGAATCTGCAATTCTGCTGAGCCAAGTATTTTCGTAACTTTTACATTTATTTTCATCTCTTTATTTTGGAACGATATCTTCAAACTGAACTTTGCATTTTTGCTGACAGACTTATTTATTCTGAAATCCAAATATAAAATATTCAATACTTCTTTTTTTTTTTTTTTTTTTTTTTCCCTGAAAATTGCTTAGAAGAAATATGACAAAAATTTTGGAGGAAATAAAATTGAATTTGAGAGCTCAAATAGGTAAATTACTGTTCTCAATACCAACCTGAAAACTCAGCTGTGTTAAATCTTTGTCTCAAATGTGATCTTAATTTAAAAAGGAAGAACAGAAAACATGGAAAGAGAAAAACAAATTTTTGGCAGGAACATGACTAGACAGTCACTGGGGTAGGAAAAAATGGGAGTTCACGGTCTCCAAAGTATGTCATGATCTCACAAATGTCACTAATTTCTTCACTCAAAAGTTAACTCTGCACAGAGGTTAGAGCTGCACTGGAAGACTCCCCATAGAATAATTAATAACCTATTTGAAGAAGTTTATGTGTGTGTGGGCTACAAAAAGGGGTAAAAATGTGCAAGTTCATTTGCTTTTCCTGACAGTTGCTTTGTTGGGACCTAAGTTCTGTCTTGGAGCCTGCACAGACATTTTTCCTGCTATGCAGAGATGAGAGAGGGTTTTGATGCCTCACAGACCCTGTTTGCTTTTGCTGATCACGAGCTCCCTGTGTTGTCTGACTGTGGAGGAAGGTCTTATACTGCCTCTGATCAAAAGTAAGTGCTGCAAACCAGGAGACAGCCTCATACAGTGAAATTTGTGGCATTGTATTGGGCCGGTGGTCAGTTTTTCTAGATTTTTACTCTTTTGGTGTTTGGTACCAGCTGCTTCAGATGTGAAACCCATAATGATGCACCTTACACACGTTTTTTCTAATTTTAAAATATGATGAGGTTGGTTTGTTTGGATTTTTTTTTTCTCTAAATCACATCTCATTCATTATTTTTTTAAGTCTTTAGTGCCTGTTTTAATATGTTGTCTTAATGCCTGAAATACCTACTCTCTGCTTGAAAAAAATGGAGAATGAAAAAATAAAACCTACAGATCTATGTTTTGTTTCGTATATGTTATGAATATTTTTTTTTCTCTTGGAAAACAAAAGTGGAAGTGTACCTTGCTGGCTAGTAGCTGTTCTGCAATAATAATTTTTACAATATATGCCTGCCTGTTTCTGCCAAAAGAAATGTGCTTTAGGATACAAGATCCTAAAAATAAGTTAATACACAAATGAAAATGTGAAACTAGTGTTTCAAGATCTCACTGTGACAGGTTGTTCTAAACTCTGTAGGATTTTTGGAGGGTTTGTTTTTAAACTCTCATTTGTGAAGTCCTTTGTTGTAAGATTTCTGTATTGATCTCTCCTTTCTTTTACTAAAATATATTCCTCTATTCTCTTTGCTGCTGCTGCATACAGGTTAGACTTCATCACTGAGTCTTTGTTAGACCTGGATTTTTTTTACATCAGGAAATTATTGGAAAAACTGTACAAATGAGATATAGTCATAACTGTCCCTTATAGTTTAGTTTACCATATCATGTTTTTGTTTATGTCCTTCATCAGACTTCCATATTTATACATTTTGCTTTCTGATCTGAGAGGTGCAGAGAATCTTTCTCTTCCAATAAGGTTTTACAATTACCTGTAGTCCTAATTAAAATAATTTTTCATGTTGGCGTCCTTTTTAGGCTACACTAAAACTATCCTGGAGGCTAAATTATTATTTATTTTAATGCTAAAGAAAGCTTTCCTATCTTTGCCCTTTATTTCCTGCCTCTTAGCCATCATCACACTTTTGGGAAGGCAGCTTCTGTGAGCAGCAAATTTGTTAACAGGAATTGAAAGGATTTATACAAGGGTGTAAGAACAAAATACTTTGAATTGCCTTTTGGTGGGAAAGAAAAAGAGGTAGCTTTTTATAACCACAGTGAGACAGCTCTGACAGGGCATATGTAATTTCGAAACAGAGTTAAAGCTGAAACTGCTATAGGCATAAAACAAACAAGGCATTTGAGGGTCTAACATTATTTCAGCCCTGCCTCTGCTCTCTCGTGTCTAATTGCTTAATTACAGTTTACTGTACATTTTAATGACATAGACTCTGAATCACTCTAGCTAAAGCAATGTATGATGCTGTGGTGCTCCCTGCATTTTTCCAGTCTAAGTGGAATTCATTAATGTGCCTAGTCAAGCAAATGAAATGATCTTTTGTGCCATTTGCTCTTGTTCCTTCCTGGCTTTCTCAACTCACTAGCATCTTTGTGGGGGTTAACAGCTTTGCAAGGGAAGGGATAACAAGTGAATAATGAGTTACTTTTTTTTTTTTTTTTTTTTTTTTTTGTGGTATTGAAACCAGGAATAATATTGATTCACAATACAGATTAGTTCAGCATTTAGCAGAGAACAGCAGATTTGTATTTTTCAAATACAGATCCCTGATTTGTTGATATATCTTGGTCACTGAAGCATGTTATAGTTTTAACTCACTATTGAATTTCCAGATAGTCCTTCAGGGCAGCATTAAAACCTTGTTGATGTTGAACAAATTATTTTACCATTAATTAAACTGTAAATCAGTAAGTCAGTTCCTACCATCTTTCATTTTATTTCCTTTTCTTTTTTTTTTTTTATTTTTAATTTTTCCTCTTTCTTTCCTTTTCCCCCTATTTCGTGAAACAGAACACAAAAGCTACAAAGCTCTATTGAAATTTGCATGCTTTTTTTTGCAGTGAACCCACGATTTTGATATAGATTATTTGTTACTACAACCAAGTAGCTATGAGTGTTAGGGGGAAGTATTTTTGTAGCCTGCCAATGAACTGACCAGTTCTTGGTATACTGTGATAAATCACGATGGCTGCATGGCATATTACAAATGAGAGCTACAACTAGATTTCTCTTTTTTTGGGTTCTAGTGATGTTTTAAATGCTTCATTTGAGGTCATCCTAGATGGAGTTCAAATTAAAGCTTGTCTGTAGTCAGAGTGATAAATATTTTACTGATATTCATTAAAAGTGTCAGCAGCTGTTTTGGATGTTATACTTCAAAGGGAAACAGTAGCTGATTCTTTCTTCCTCATTAGTCCATCAGGTATACGCTGATCAAGGGGGGAAGGGAACATAAAAAAACTAAAACCTCATTGAAATAAGGCATGGAGGTGAAGTGTTTCAGACAAATCAGCAGTAAAACTACATTTGACTTCTATGGGACCCATCTGGTATATGTAAAAAATGTGAAATTCCTTTCCTGAGTTTTCTTCAGAAGTGATGAATGGTTTGTTGCAGTGGAGCCAGTTCCACAGGAGATCATGGTCCTTGCTCTTCCCCAGGAATTGCCTAAGGCTTGTATGCAACATTAGATCGTGCTGTCTGCATTGGCTGCCTGTTCCTCCAAACCAGGAGCTGGAGGACTGGGACTCTGCTCAAGTCCCAGAGTAAAGCAGAGGGTCAGAGCCTGAAGAGCAGAGCAGCAAATGGGGCAAGGCTGGTGCCTGAACCTGGGCCTAGGCACAGGAGCAATATGCCATCCCAATACTTCTAGTAATGGGTACTTCTTACATTAGTTTTTGTTCACATTAGCCTTTGCACTTGTGTGGAGCTTCCCTGTACTCCACAGACTCTTATCCCATTGCTATCAGGCCATGTGAATCAGAATATGGGTTTGCACAGGGTTTATCCCCTCACCGTCTTCCAAGGGGTGGTGGGGGAAAGTAGCCATGTGACAGCAGGGCACTGCCTTGTTCTCACAGGGATGTTCGCCGTGGAGATTTCGTGGTGATGTCATCATCTCGCTACACAGATTATACAGCCCTGCGAGGAAAAGGGGAAAAACAACAGAAAAATGGCCTGTGCATGGAGTAGTTAGGCTGCAGGTGGTGGTCATTGCCATGCTCATTCATGCTGCTTTGGAACAGGCTCTCAGAAAGTTTCTCACCTGGAGACCACATCTACTCTTATAATAGAGGTGCTTTATCTTTGCTGTGCCAGTGTGTGACCTGCAGTCTTATACTGAGCCTGCTTCTTGCCTGTATATTTTATTTCCTTAGGAGAAGGACATAGGTTATGAAAAGGAGATACAGGAAATAGAGGCTTAAGTTGGTGCCACAGGTACAAATGAGAATCTTTGCCTGTTACCAGCCTTAAATTCTTGGGAGAAATCAGTTGCTGTTAGGAAGACCAATTTGTAAAAAGGTATTTTCTGCCTTACCTAGACAAATCTCTATTTTTGCAGCTTCATCACCACAAGAATAATTTTTCAGTGCTGTCCCTATTTTTCTCCCAGCCCAATTGTCAGTGCCAAAATGAACAATTTTTCACTTTGAAAAGTATTCAAACTTTTGGAACTGAAGAGGAAAATGACTGCCCCTTATCCCTGGCATCTTATTGCACCCTCCCTGTCACTGGCTGTGCCAGAGGAGCCCAGGTTTGTGCTTTCCTTTGCCTGTGATGTGCTCCCAGCTCCAGCCTGGGGTGTGCCTACCCAGTTCTCTCCATTTCTTATGAACAGAGATAATTCTTATATAACATGAAAAGTCAGGATTTCTCGCTTCTGTTTAAACTTTCAGATGCTCACACAAGCAAAAATGAAGCAGAATAATTGTTCTCAATTTCCATTTTTAAGTACAGTGGTCATGTACCTTGTAGATCAGTGAAATAGAGTAGGATTTCCAGCATGCAGTACAAAAAAAGTTTAAAAGCCTAAATCCCATTTGTGCAATTGGTGTGGCTGGCTTTCTACACACTGAAAATATATCTATTGCATTCTTCTCAAATCCACTTAATTGCTGCTTACAACTGAATTTTTCTCATTGATCAAACTTTAGTTCTGCCCAGCGCAGTGCAATGCTGGCTGTTACCAGACATCAGCAAGGTGAAGATTCCTTCAAAATGAAGGCTCATTTCCAGGAAACCCAAGCCTGTGTTTAGATATATTGAAGCAATTTTACTGGCAGCTGTAAAATGCTCTGGTTTTAAATTCTAGCATGAAATTCTTTGCTGTTAAAATCATTCAGTAAATGAATGTGAAGTCTTTTTATATGTTCTCTGTGTTTTGAATTTACAGGTTTTTTCCAACCATGAAAGACATCTCTTAGCAGCTAAGAGGAAGTAATGATATTGCAAGTTTCTATTTCTTAATGCCAGTGTGGCTGAAGTGTCCGTTCGCTTTATCTGTGTCTCATGTCAGGATTGTTCTGTGTAGTTGTTTTGAAGATGCTGGTCTGGTTTATCTTCTGCCCTAAGGGACTGGTCTTTAACTTCTTCTCTATGGAAAGCAAAAGTCCTGTTTTTGGTGTGACTGACAAATGCAATCATATCTTGCTAGTCACACTGATACAGGCTTTCAAGGGGGTTGGCAGGGAGGATTGATTTAGCACGGTGTCTGTGGAAGGGTTTTTTTGCAATAGGTATAGATTTTTGCAGCAGTCCAGGTGTTCCCGTGGCTTAAAATCAGCGATGAATTCCTGCTTATCCTTATCCTTATGCTGTTCTATCTACAGGAGGAGTATTTGCTCTTTCAAGGGCAGGCACAGATTAAAAGAAAGTACTTGATCTTGAACAGACCTTCTGCAATGGAAATCAAAATAATCATCATGGCTCTGCTGCCAAAGCCCTGTTAACTTTCTGAGGCATTATGGTAGTTGTGTACTGGAACCACTTTCTTAGGGAAAGCTTGTTTTGGCCAGAGAGAATGTGCATGACAGCAAGTAAAATAGCAGTCTATGTCATTTAATTCTCCTGTATGACTTTGTTTTGTGTTTCACTATGTCTTTATTGACTTATCTGGATAGCAATTATGTCATGTGCCAGAATGGTATTGTGTACATAAGAATCACTCTCAAATACAATTCAAAGCCCACAGACTTGTTCTGCAGATCTGAGCATGTTAATGAATACATTCACGCAATCAAATTGCAAAATGCATTGACAAATCTGTAGTTTCTTTTAACTTTAAGCCCTCTAGGACTGTGAAAATCTGTAACAGTGAAATAGTTGTGATAGCATTCCTGTCCACATGTTAGCAAAGTCTCAGAAACAGCATCACCCGAAAGAAGCAGTGCTTACACTAATGTACCATAACTATTAAAAAGAGAAAGGGAAAATGAACAATAATTTAGAGGCCAGAGAGAGAAAATACATTACTCAGAGGAGAATAAATGTTCAGCTAGTATCAGTCTGCCAGGATGGGCAAAGCTGTAAACCTAAATCCACATAATTCTTTCAGATCTCATCTACAAATTCACATTAGTCATGAATACCAAATACACTGATTTAAAAAGTACATATCTAAGCTAAGTAGGCTAAAACAGAAAAAAAATTGTGGAAAGATCATCTACTGGTATTTGTGATGACGTGGTTTCTGTACCAAGCAACCAAAACAAAACCGGTAAAAACCAATGAAAACTGCAGAATTTGTGTCTTGTGTGTGTCTCTTAATTGCTAGCAGGCATTTTTTCACATGGTTCTTTAGAGAACAGATGGTATCCCTGTTATTTGTAAATTGGTTGCAGTACTGCAGAAATTAATATTAATCTTCAAGTTATTACCTTTTGAGCTGCACTCTTCCTTTGCATCAGATTTGTGCATTATAACATCCATAGCCAACCATTTTCTGATTTTATGTATTTTTAAATGGATTCTTTTGGGTTTTTGGTTTGGTTTTTTATGTTTGTATTTTTCTAACGTCGGAAGTGTTTATTCAAAGGATCAATGTCCTGCCAGGACTGATGATATATAATGAAAGCGAGTCTCAGTTAAATCTTCATTCTTCTGGATTTTTTTTCCAGTAATACTCAGAAATTCCACTTCATACTTATACTGAAAACAAAAAGGGAATATTTTTAGAAACTTTTTTTTTTTTAAATTATTGCATGGCCAGCATGACAGACTACATTGTATTATTTTAAATGGGGGATAATGTTCTGATACATACTGATACATAAGAAAAACTATAATGGCACTTGCTGGAAATCCAGATAGTATTTCTGCCCATATAGCTTTGTTTCTTTTTTTTTTTTCCCATATACAGACTTTTTCTTCCCCCTCAGCTAAATACATATAAGAAAAACATGACATTATGATAGTTTGCAATCTGAAATACATAAACTTAAAAAAAAAATAAATCAGCACCTCCCAATATCACTGAAAACAAGGTAACATGAAAGGAACCTATTTAGAAAAGGAGGTGTTTGTTGAAAGCAATCACCCTAGGTTGTTTTAAGAACTTTGATGGTGGCCAGTGAAATTTAATTTCTAGTGTGGTAAGGGGACTTGGAGACCAAACACCATCTGAAGATACATGAACCAGCTGAAAGGGACTAGAAATAATGTGCATCATTAGAAGCCATGACATTCTCACTTTGGAAATAATACTGATAAGCTTGAAAAGATTGACAAGGTGATGCCTCTTGCAGTGAGAAACTTGATCTGTTTACATTATTAATGAAAAAGCAAATGGTGACATTTTGTGTTTCAGAGAAATCCTGGTGAAAATATTTATTCTAGAAGAGCGCCATCTAATTTAGCAGAAAGACATAAAGGGTCCTAATGACTGAAGGCTTCAATCTAATATATTTCAACTTGAAATGCAACTTGATTTTAAAATCATTAGAATAGAAGAGAAAAAGACAGTATCTTGCACAAGTATTTGGCAGATTCTCCTTCATGCATCTAGAGTGGTTTGACACTGTCTTTCTGAATGCTATAGGCATTCAGCTAACTGGAGGCATTAGGCTTGAGATGGAGATGTGTGGCTGCACACTGGGCTAATCCTGGTCCTCTGCCAGTTTCTCCCAGCATCCAGAACATCCGTTCCTGGACCTGCACACCTTTTCTAGTTTGAAATCTTATGGAGAATTTTGGGTAAGGGTAAGTCAAGTGCTCAAGTTAAAGTTCTCTTTATTTTAAGGACAGCATGAAGGCAAACCTTGCTGAAACTTGTGACAGGCACAAACTACCCACTGAAAAGTAGTCCAGAGCAGCTTTTTAACTTGAATGACCAGTTCTGGATCTACTTAAGTGTGAACCTTAGCAGGTTATATTCAGCCAACAAAAATGGAGTGAGAGCACCTGCATGGTGAGTGATTCCTGCAGGGTGACGTATGGGTCCTCACCTCTTGTTGCAGCCTTCCAGAACAAGTGTCCCCTGCCTTGTTCTGCCTGTGGGAAGCATTGAGGGCATTGGCTCCGTGTGGAAACCAGAGGTGCATGGTCCTGTTTCATGCGGTGCCCCTGCAGGGCTGTGCCATGTCCTGTCCCAGGCCGAGCAGGGGATGCCTTTGCAGATGAGGAGTGGCTGAGGCTGCCCTGCCATCCTGCTACCAGTCCGGCTCTCCCAGACTGCCAAATGGGGCAAGAGAACCCAGCTCACACAGCACCTGGGCAGGTGTTTGTGTAACCCCCTCCTTTGTTTTTTTGTTCTTTTGCCTATCGACACCAAAGCTGAACTTTTTTTCTGAGAAGATGATTTGTGGCACTTTTTATTCTCTTTAACGTCTTCAAATACTGTAATGGAATACATATACTAATTGCCAGAGAATATCAGTGAATGACTGAATGAAAGACGGTGCTGTAATCATTTTAATTGCATTTTGTTCAAGGCAGCATCAAATGCTGTTTTGTTCCTCATTCACACATAAAGGGTATTTTGCTGTTGTCAGTGTGCAGGGTACTCGGATGTAAGCGTTGCTGTAGAAACTTGCATGAAACATGGAGGGAGGGATGGATGGCTGTGGAGAGAGAAAAGCTTGGAAAGGTGTGCATTTGTCTTGAAAGCACATGGTAAATTCAACTCTTAAGGCAAATTTCTGCCTTAATAAGGAGCTAGGTTGGGGTTGTTTTTCTTCAGTAGAGTTTTTTCCTTGTACCTTTCTAGCACTAACTATTGGAAACATTCTTCCTCCTGAAATCATGAGAAGTGACGTCAAAAATTAGCCTGGTCTATAATTCTTTGAAGTAATGTCAGGTAATTTTGTGTTATTTAGTTTTTTCCTATGTCAATAAAAGGAGTGGTGGGATGACTGCACTAGATATTACCAAGTACTGAAAATGCCAAGAAGTCCTGAGAATGAATGAAATGTGGCAGTAACCCAGACCAGTTTGATCTTACATTTCACTCAAGTAAATAGCAACTGCCATCTGCAATGCCAAGTACCTATTACTTGAAAGTGTAAATCCACATATTCACTGTCTGTCACAGCAACATACAGCCAAATTGACCTTAAAATTATCATCTTCATACATGGCCTGGGAGGATCTCTATACAGCCATTTTATGCTGTCCATCCTCTTCCCATCCAGTGAACTGGGAGGGAATGCTATTCTCTGAGGCTGCTATATCCACAGCAGCCATGAATGCAGAAATGATTTTGGGTTAAAAAGTAGTGTCAAGGTGAACATTTTTATTCTGGAGTCAGGGTGGAAGCAATAGGGAGGAAAGTCTCAAAGAAATCAGTAACTGAATTAATAAAACTATAATAAGAGGAAAGAAGTACGTAAATTGGTTCTGATTGATTTTCACCACATCCCTTTCAGTCACAGAAAAATGTAATGTTCCAGTTTGTTCTGCAAATATTGTCAAGATCATTAATCTACTCCTTTTAACTTATTACAAGGCTATCATGCAGTGGATTTTTAATTAAAAAATAAAAGGCAAGACAGCCTTTTTTATTTGTACCATTCAGTACCACTCATTTCAATCTTTTTTATGGATTCCTCGTTGAGCCCTTAGTCACATGTCACTTACACCCTCTGCATCTACGCTTTGGCATGGTTTGAAATGAGAGAGTAGAACTCTCATTCAAATTCAGCATTCTTTTCTATCTAAAAATTCCCACACACCTTTTTTTGCAATCCAGTTATACAGGAGCAGAAAAACAATGCTTGCAACAACAGAGAGAGCATTCATGAAAAAATGAAACTAGGCACTGATTGCCGGAGATAGAGCCCACAACAAGCCACTTTAAGTTATATGGTTCTCACTGATTTAGCTCCCGAAGGAGGAAAGAACTCACAATTAAACTGCATGAAAATTGGAGGTTCTGTGTCATATGTGGTCTCAGAGTTATGTAGCAACATTTACCTCCCTGCTGAGTTTTCACTTCCAAGCAGTTTAGCTGTACGTGTGTGTCTAGTTTATTGCTTATTTTATTTTTTCCTTGCCTGTTTTTCTTTCTCCAGCCCTATTTCCCAGGATATTATTTCTGGTAGCGGGATGCAGGGTTTGTATGAATGACTCCACAGGGGTTCTTCAGCTCTGTATTCTGCAGGGGTTCTCCTTGAAACCCCTTAAAGCCTGCTGGCAGCAAGCAGACCCAGCTGACATGTCACCTCAGGACAGCTTTCCTCAGGCGCTGCAAAACACCCTCTGGAATATCGTTACTAATTCTTGTTTGTTAAACCCTGACACTGTGCCAGACAGGAATACCAAGCCAGTCACGCTTCCAGAGAGCCGTAGTCCAGAGAGACATTATACAAAAAATGCATGGGGAGGCTGAAGAGGCAAAGGAAATTCACATGTAGGTGTGATGTGTATGTTTACTGCATAAAACACTGTCAGAGTCCCCTGACCACAAAATCAAACTTTCAAACAGATTTATAGCACGTGACTTGTAGTAGGTTTTGCAGCCGTGCATTTGTACCTGAATAAAGATGTTAATAATCCAGAGGAAGATGCTGGATGAGAAGGAGCTTAACAGCAATAAGACCACACTTTGATGAGCTGGCAAGTGCTCTCCTGATAAGTTCAAATCAACTGACTACAACAACACAGTTTTCATCTTGTTTAAATGGTGGTGACCTACCTGTGTCTGCTAGGGCTACTTTCATTTGCATGACACCACGAACTGATACCTTGGGATTTTGCAAATATTTCATTCTGAATTTTAATAAGCCAGCATTACCTTATTTCCTTTCAGAAATGGCTGTGAACTCTGTTTATAAGCTTGCAATATATGTTTATTACTTTCCATGCAAACTATTTATAGGCACCTATATAATAAGTGCTATTAATCCTTTATAAAAATAGAAGTGTTTTCCACATTTTCTTGTAAATAATTTATCCTTTCCGGTTGTCTACTCGCTGTATATCTGCTCTGTTTGTTTGCTTCCTACTCCCATTATAAGGGACTTTCTCATTGCCTTGCAGAAATATGCTAAGTATCTTGACAAATGTTTGTCATATGCAGTTCATTCTTTTTCTCCCTTCTCCAGGTGGGAGATTGTTTATCCAACTGTGTTGTACTTCTAAGGTGGTTTTGTAAATTATGTGTGCACCACAGATATGCTATAAAATACTGTGTTAACAAAATCAACTAGTGTTTACAGCACTTACTATAAAAACCAAGACAGTGAGGTTTTTGCACCCACAGAAAACTGTTCTGTTCTGAAAATTTTCTTCTGCACAGCTGGGAGCTTTATTCGGTTGTGATAAACTCTTCTTCTGTCTGTAGCTATAGCAGCCTTGTTATAGAAGGAGATCATTAGATTTCTTGGCTGAAAGAAATAGCACAGGGAAGCTGAGATGGCATTTTAAAGTTTGTCACTGTAGAAGCAAAGATCACTATCACTCTTGGCTTAGAGTTCCTTGCCAGTTGATTGCTTCAATTGCTCCATCGTACGCCAGCTGGCAAGAAGCAAAGTCAGGTCATCATTTGGGAAGAAAAGAAGACTCCAATACATGTGACTTTTTTATCTATCCCTAATCATGGCAAATATCTAAACAAGATTCATTCATTACTTCCAAGTTCCTTATGTGCTTAGGAGATTATTATTTGTGTAAGTATTACTTCTATTTGCATAATATTGAGAATATTTGTTTGAAGTATGTAAGATTTGCAGTTTCATGTCCCATTCTTCATGGGACATAAAAAACATCTTTAGGAAAGCTGCAAAATTCCAATTCTATAGTATCAAAATTTCTGTCATTTTTCTCATGCTCTTGGTAAATTCTATGTGATTTTATTCCCTGTGCTACAGGAAGTGCTGATTTTAATCCTTATAGCATTTTTCCCCCATGATTGTTCATTATAAATGCATTCAAGACCCTGCAAAGTAAAATAAAGAAACAGTCAGTCTACATTAACAACCAGAAGAGAATTTACATTAACTCATTTCTACATCAGAATTTTTTCAGTAATTTTTACATTTGTTTGAGAAATTACCTTTTAGTCTGTAGGGCAGAGACCATGATAAGTCTATTACACTTGATGCCAGTAGTTCATGCTGAATGAATAGACTGTGATAGATTGCTTTGTTTCAACAATTGAAGTAAACAGATGGGAATTTTTACCTTGAGACCTAATAAGAGATGATGAATGAGAACTTCTGCTGAAATGGAAGTAAGGTGTATTTTCCTAGGGCATAGTGAAGTGCTGAGCGATCCCTGGAAATATGATGAAGAGCAGGCAAGCAACTTAATGGAAATACGTGTTTTTCCACATAGAGAAAGTGAGGCACTCAGTGAAGCAGGACTTCACAGAATCCCAGAATATCCTTAGTTGGAAGGGACCCACAAGGATCATCAAGTGCATTGGTCTACAAAGTGATCACAACTGGGCTAAAAGAAATCTCTCTTTAATCCCTGCTTTTCTCTTTTACTCTCTTTATAAGACTGAAAAGAGAGCAGCTCCTTCAAATTTCAAACTTAGTTTAGATAGAAAGATGTGGTGGCACTCTTAGGTTTACAGAGTTTCTCTCTTTTGTGAGGAAATTATTATCTAAAATGCAGTTTCAGGCATTTAATTTCTTCTAGTTCCAAGCTGGGTCACCATGACATTTTAATTTTAGGCTCTGATAAGTTGCAGTTCTCATATCCATTGAATCATTTGATAGATTTGGGGTCTGGCCTAGGTTTGACAAATTGTTTCCAATTATAATCTCACCACCCCAAAACAAGATGGCCAGCATGGTGAGGCCTGCTCCTTGGTAAGGGCACCTGACCATCTTTTTCTGCTTGTCAGAACTGAGTCTTGTGTCCCTGTGCTGGAAACCTGTTAATAGAGGTTACAGGAATTTGCACACATTCAATACTCCCACTACAGATGCTATTAAATTAACTTAAATAAACACTTGTTAATGAGAGCTAAAAGTAAAACACAGAGAAATACACCAAATTGCTTGGAGTGATATAAAAGGCTTAGTGCATCCCTAAAATGTCCCAGTATAGATGGTATTTACTCAGTTAAATCAATAGCCTGCAGTCTATGTTTACAAAAATGGCAATCTCCATTTAATGAATCAAATTGTCTTTGTTTTACTCAGCTACAGTCAAACACACTGTGCACAATGAAATTGCTTCTTTAGAGTGTCTCTGTCTTTTTTTTCTTCTTCCTACTCCCAGCACCTTTTCTTATTTTCTGGTAAATTCAATGAAAGGAGTTCTGACTCCTTGCACCATATGTGCAGTAAGAACAGTGAGGCTCTCAGTCCCTCCTGGAATGCACTGCAAACTGAAAAACAGAACTTTCACTTCTCCCCTTGGTATTTTTGATTGCCTGTGCTTTACCCCAAAACACAGTTAAAAAAATTAGTGGTGGGTAGACTGCATTCATTTGCACATATGATGTTTGTAACAGCATTTTAAGTGGATGTATTCAGCATGAAGCTCCCTCAATTAATGTATCTGAAATCACCAGCTTTACTGCAGCATTCAGAAATGTGTATTCATTTAAAAATGTAACTTGATGATATAGTTCTAACTGCATGAGTGATTTAGACATGTACACATCTACCTCCTGAAAGTCAAACCTGGGACACTTCCAGGTGTTTATAGTGATCTGTGATGCATCTTTTTTCTCTATTGTTGAATCCAAGGGTGCTGGATTTTTCTAAATTAGTGTTTTTACCACCAGTTTTAAGCCTGTAAAGTTAATGAAAATGGGATTTGTCTGAACTGTTTTGCTGAATAAAAAGAGGTAGATGGGACAGATGGGCAGGAAGAAGACTTGCTATCCAGTATCATCTGTACTCCATCTCAGGATGCACAGCTGACTGTCTTGGTGCTGTGGTGGATCTCTAGCAACGTAGTTTTCATACAGGTTCAACCAGTGTCAAAAATCAAAAGAGACTGGTATGATGAATCAGGAGCACAGGTAGTGATTTCCTTGATCCTTCCAGTAACAAGGAACAACATTGATAGGAATAGCCAGATCCATCAGGTCAGTGCATGGCTCTGAGGTTGGCATAACAAAAGAAAACTTAGGGCTTTGACCATGGAAAGATCTCAACACCTGGTCTACTGACACCTGATGGGATGGACCAGTCTCAGAAGGTAAAAAGAGCTCTAGCACAGGAGCTGGTGGGGCTCATTGACAGAGCTTTAAACCAGCCTGGAAGGGGGAAAAGGACAAAGCCAGGCTGGCCAGTGATGAGTGATGGGATGGTGTGTCAAAACCTGAGGAAAGGAGCGCTAATGGGATCCCTGACGCTGCCTCAGGAGATGTTGGCTACAATGTACCACACCTGAAATGTCTCTACATTAATGCACCCAGCGTGAGGGACAAACAAGGGGAATCCAGGCTTTGGCCCAGTCCCAGAGATTTGACATGGCTGGCATAAGTGAAACCTGGTGGGATGGATCCTGTGCCTGCAGTGCCTGTTGGATGGTTCCAGGATCTTCAGGAGGGACAGGCAGGGTGGGAGAGGTGGAGGGGTGGCACAGTATGGAATAGAAGGGGTAGAATGTATGGAGCTCACAGCTGGCAATGGCATAGTTGAGAGCCTCTGGATAAGAATCAAGGGGCAAACAAATAATGCAGATGCCATCACTGGAGTCCACTACAGACCTCCTGGCCAGGACACTGACTAATTATTCTTTGAGGAACTAAGGGACTCTTCCAAGTCAACTGCCCTTGTCCTTATGGGAGAGTTCAACTTGGCAGAAATTAACTGGGAACATCCCACACCTGGTACAGCCCAGGCCAGAATATTCTTAAAGACCTGGATGACAACTGTATGGAACAGGTCCTAAAGGAGCCAGCTTGGAAAGATGCCCTCATTGATCTACTCCTTGTCAATAGAGTGGATCTTGTGAGCAAGTGGAGATCAGTGGCCATCTTGGCCACAGTGACCATGAAGCAGTTGAATTAAAAATCTCTGTTAACAGAAGGAAAAGTGCAAAAACCTCAGCTCTGGACCTGAGGAGGGCAGACCTCAGACTGCTCAGGGAGTTAGTAAGATCCCCATGGAAACTGGTCACTTTTTTAGCATGACCTCCTAAGGGTACAAGAACAGGCAATTTCCAAATGTCAGAAGTCAAGCAGGTGAGGCAGAAGGCCATCTTGGCAGAACAGGAATCTTCTCATAAAAATAAGGCAAAAAAGGTAGGTCTATGCACAGTGGAAGCAAGGTCAGGTGACATGGGAAAAATACAGAGCTGCTGCTGGCCACTGTAGGGAGAAAATTCATGTGACCAAAGCTCAGCTGACCAGAGCTGTGGGGGAGAATTAAAAGAGTAATAATAAAAGAGTTTTTTCAAATATTAATATTAGGCAGTGTAAAAACAACATGTCCCATTACAGGATGAAGATGATCTCATAAACAGGGACAGAGACAAGGCAGAGGTGTTTAACACATTCTTTGCCTGTCTTCAACAAAGATGATGGACGAAGGGTGCCTTGAGCTGGAGGACCATGATTTGGAGAATAATTAGCTCCCACCCTGAAATTATGTGGGATCTGCTGCTCCTTCTGGATCCCTATGGGGCCTGGTGAGATTCACCCAGGAATCCTCAAAGAGCTGGATGATGTTATTGCAAAACCTCTCGATGATGATTTTTGAGCAGTCTTGGGAATATAGAGGAGTCCCAGCTGACTGGAAGCTAGCAAATATTGTCCAAATTTTCAAAAAAGGCAAGAAGAAGGACCCTGTAAACTATAGGTCTGTCAGTCTCACTTCAGGGCCTGGTAAAGTTATGGAGAAGATTATTCTGGGAGATATTGAAAACATCTGGAAGACAACGCAGTCACTGCTCACAGCCAGCACGGCCTCATGGGAGGAAAGTCCTCCTTATCAAACCTGATTTCCTTTTGTAACAAAGTAACCCCAGGAGTTGATCAAGAGGAGCCAGCTGATGTAGTGAGATTTCTGGATTTCAGTAAACCTTTCAATGCTGTCTCTCCCAGTGTCCTTCTGCACAAGATGTCCAGCTCACAGCTGGATAAACACATCATGTGATGGGTGAGCAACTGGCTCATGGGTCGGGCACGAAGGGTTACAGTGACTGGGGTGACATCAGACTGGTGACCTGTCACTAGTGGGGTTCCACAGGGCTCCATCCTCGGCCCTGTGCTCTTCAACATCTTCATAAATGACTTGGACCCAGGACTGGAAGGGACGCTAAGCAAGTTCACAGATGATAAAAACTGGCAGGAGCTGTTCACTCCTTCGAAGGCAGAAAGGCTCTGCAGAGACACCTCAACAAGTCAGAGAGCTGGGCAGTCACCAACCACATGGAGTTCAACAAGGGAAAGTGCTGGATTCTGCACCTGGGATGGGGCAGACCTGGATGTACAGACACACTGGGGAATGAGATGCTGGAGAGCAGCCCTGTGGAAAGGGACCTGGGGCTCCTGGTCCAAGGCAAGTTGAACATGAGCCAGCAGTGCCCTGGCAGCCAGGAGGACCAACCCTGTCCTGGGGGTCATCAGGCACAGCATGGGCAGCCAGGCAAGGGAGGGGATTGTCCCCCTCTGCCCTGCACTAGGGCAGCCTCACCTCAAGTGCTGGGGGCAGTTCTGGGGGCCACAATGTAAGAAAAATATTAAACCATTAGAGAGTGTCCAAAGGAGGGTCATGAGGATGGTGAAGGGCCTTGAGGGGAAGCCGTGTGAGGAGTAACTGAGGTCACAGCCTGGAGAAGAGGAAACTGAGAGGAGACCTCATGTAAATCTGCAACTTCCTTATGAGGGGAAGAGGAGGGTCAGGCACTGATCTCTTCTCTCTGGTGGCCAGTGTCAGGACCTGAGGGTATGGCCTGAGGTTGTGTTAGGGGCAGTTTAGGCTGGATATTCTCCCAGAGGTTGGTTGATCATGGAACAGCTCCCCAGGGAAGCGGTCACAGCACCAAACGTGACAGAATTCCAGAAGCATTTGGACAATCCTGTCAGACAACATGATGTGATTGATTCGTGGGGCTGTCATCTGTGCAAGACTAAGAGCTAGACTCTGTAAGCCTTGTGTTTCACTTCCAACCCAGCATATTCTGTGAAAATAATAATGGATCTTGTGCTAAGTGAGTTTACAGAACCTTCGTTTATGTGATATGCAGTTGAAAACGGTTGATAGTAATAACAAATCTTTTTCTGAACATCTCTGCACATCTTCAGAAATGTTTTTATCCTGTTTTTACTTTTATTCTGGCTATAGACGTATGTCACATTTTTACTACATAAACAAAGGAGAACCTGATTTCAGATGTTAAAAGTGGTTCCATAAATAATAAAAAAAAAAGAAAGGAGGAAAAGTTAATCTTCCGGAGCAGAGCCAATTTGTTATTTCACTGCTTTCCACTTTGATAGTCAAATAAGCTGTACTTCTGCTGAATAAACACCTTGCAGTCCTGTGAAAATTAGGAGGCACCCTCATATACCTGATTTAAAATGTGTGCAACTCCAAAGGGGAGAATGATCCATTGAGTAAAATACTAGACAAGGGCTTGGCTTAGCTGTGTGATTTGCTCTGTTCCTTTTTCACTGTCTGATGTTTGCCAGATTATTGTAGTCAAAATCAGCAACCCTATATAACTTGGGTGCATAAATTTATTGCTAGGTATGAGTCTGACTTACTTTTTGGGCATCATGAACTGTAGCTGCCTACAGAGCTGGGATAGCCTGAGTCTAATTGGTTAAATACCTAGAATGTCCTCGTAACTGGTAGAGAATGTCACCAGATTTGAGTCAACCCAGTCTAAAGAAGGTGTGTGAAATGCTGGAACAAATGAACTTCTGGATCTGCTGGTGTGTTGTCTTTCAATGTTGTAGGAACTGAAGCATCTAATTCGGACTAGGGGTAACTAGTAACTTTGAGCTACAGAAGTTAAGTGAAGTAAATCCATCTGGTTTCATTCTTCTCTGTGGTCAGGACAGTAGATGGATACTGTGAAAATAAAAGTGCTCGGAACTGTTCAGTGCTTATATCAGTGTCTGGAACTTCTGGTTTTTTCATTCACACCTGTATGCCTTTTTAACCAAATGTAGTGCATACAATTCAGTATGCCTGATTTTCAAGAACATATTTTTAAAGCATTTTTATTTTGGTGTGGTTTTCTTGTTTTGTTTTGTCATTTTGGTGTTGTGGTTCTGGGGGTTTTGTGTGTGTGTGCATGTGTGTTTGGGTTTGGTTTGGGGTTTTTTTGTGTTAGGTAATTCTAAGTAGGATATCCTATAGGGAAATACTAGATAACTGCCTCAGGCTGCATGTCATTCTCTGAAACCAGGATATACTTTTCTTCAAAATTTTAAATTTGTTTTAGACATACCTTCTGATTAATGTAATTTGCTTTGACAGGAGTATTACAGCATACAGAATTCCCCCTTCATTATTGTCTGTCACTGTTATGACACATTTATCTTAAGTTTCAGGAGCTTTCTTAAGTTGTCTTCAGATTTTTGTTTGGTGCAAGAGGCTGGCAGAGTAGATCAACAGTTCAAGAGTGAGGTTTTCCAGTACATACACTATTTATTATTAGAGGCTTCATTTAAAATGGCATCGGTAATTCTGGCTTTAAGATATATAAAATATTTCCATCGCAGTTATGTTACATTACATTAGATCTAAACTGCAATATTTTCCGTTGCTCTTAGAATCCTAGAATGTCTTGGGTTGGAAGAGACCTTAAAATCAATCTAATTCTACCCCCCTGCCATGGGCAGGGATGCCTTACACTAGACCAGGTTGCTCAGAGCCGCATCCAACCTGAACACATCCAGGGGTATCCACAACTTGCCTGGACAATCTGTTCCAGGGCCTCAACACCCTCACAGTAAAGAACTTCTTCCTAATATCCAATCTGAACCTACCCTCTTTCAGTTAACAGCCATTACCGTCATCCTATCATTACATGCCCTTGTAAACTCATATTTAAGCCATAGCTTTATTTCTCTTTTTGCTTTTATTTCTATCTTCTTTGAAAGGGTGGATCCAGTAAAACACTGCCACTTTTAAGCCCAGTGATGCTGTGATTGTTGATGCTCAGAGTGTGACTGATGATGCTTCGCACCAAGCAGAATCAGCTCCCCTGCAGGTGCCAGATCTCCTCATGGACTATTTAATCTGCAAACAGAGCTGTTATCTTTCAGCAGGAGTTTCTTCCAGGTTCCATTTCTAAAAGCAACTGCAAGAACAGATAAGAAATTATATCAGAGTGAAATAAGAAATGGAAAAAGATGAAAATGAGACTAAAAAATGGAATATGTTATAGAAGAGCAGATAACTATTTGAAAAAGAACAGTCATAAAATATTAAAAATTACATTCTTATTCTTCTAAGGCTTACAATCACAAGAAATCTTTTACATTTCTGTTATTTTAATATATAAAATAATACATACAGGGGCTTCAAATGAGTTGACAATCTTGCTTCTGCAGTGAGTGTGCAAGCATGTATTTATCTTGAGATGTATTTATCTTGAAGACCATGCCAGCTAGACAATTAATCCATCAGAGAAATTACTATTTCAAAAATCCGTTCTGGTGTTATACCTTTGTGATTATTTGAGTTGGAAAGATCAGAAACAAGAGGTCTAATACTAGATAATGTCTGATGGGAGGTCAGCATAGGTCTTTCATATCCTTGGCTGGTGCCTTCATTCTCATCCTCTATTCACTCTTGATCAAAAGCAAAGAATCTGCGACCTTGAGGCTAAATGCAGATTGCCTGCAGCTTCATTTATCTGGCCTATGGTACTAAGGTGTGGCTTAACGTAACACACATCCAACCTGGTTTTATTTTATTTTGTTTTGTTTTATTTACATTTCCTGCTGGTTTACACTGAAAAAATTCTTTTTCCTCACAGGGAAAAGTTATCCATGTGAGGCTCTTGGGGATGAGGTGGCTTGTCTGTTTCACTGGTTATTCTGAGTGAGAAGGGGCCTACAAGGATGATCAAGTCCAACTCTTAAGTGTTCATACTTTCTTGATTTCTCACCTGATGTTGTGATTTCTTCCTTTAGGATGCAAGGACAGGGTGAATTGGTGCACTAATTGGTTGCGATGTCACAAAATTTGGTCATGATAATTCCCAATGAGCTCTACTAAAGTCAGTGTGGAAGAAAACCTCGCACTGATTTTGCCTTTTAATTTTAAAGAAAAATATCACTCCTAGGAGTATAAACAATATTTTCTGAACCAGTGAATTAAAATGATGCCATATTTGCACATCCTATGGAGTAGGTCAGTTTGCCACTACAGAATTACCGAAGAGTTTTGTTAATTTCAATGGAAGAAGTCTGAACTGTTAAAGAGTGGATACTCCTACTGGAAAATTGCTATCAAGAGAAGCATTTTTGAACGCTGAAATGACACTGAACTGATTTACTGATTTATTGATTTACATTTCTTTAGCTCTGGACTCTCCTTACTTTCAAGACAAGACACATGATTTAGAAAGTACTCTACTATATTTAATCTTCTCTTGATCCTTGCTTGGAAGGAATCATGCAAGCCACTAAAAATAAATTTAGTAAGGTATAGCCCTACTTCAGCATCGGATCTTCTCTGTGTCATAATGGGTGAATAATGGGAAAGATCAAGGCAGCATTAAAAATATTTATGCAGACAGCTAAGACACTTGGCAAAATTAATCTGCAGGGGAAAAGGATAGGAAAGTACAGGAGAAGACTCTGAAAGAAGAAACTAGTATAAATACAAAAATGTGTAATTTTTCTGCACTTTTAAAGGACTACTTAAATGTTTAAAGGGTTCTTGTATATGAATGTCAGTTTTACAGAGATGTGTCTTTGTGTTTCCTTCATAAAACAATAAAATTCAAACTTTCCGAAATTTTACCTGATTTAAAGCATTTTTACTTAGGTAGAGCTCTTATGCTTTGGCTTTTTTAGAATGGTTGATTGTGCACCCAAATCTGTTGCTTTCTCTTTTCCCAAGTTCAATGCTGGAAGCAGCGGTATATCTAGTGAGAGATGCTGCTGCTCTTTTGTCAGTCCTGTTCATTGCATGAGATTAAAACAACACTGTATTGTGAGCAGATATTGTTGGAGGGAACGAGACCTCCTGAATCAAGCTGCCATTGCTCAGCCTGATGAGGAGTCTGCTGCAAAAGGGACAATGCCCAAATTAAGAAATCTGCTCAGAACAAGTTTCCTGACACTTCCCAGTCTTGGGGGGAAAAAAATGTCTCCTTTCATTGCCAGCCTTGGATATCTGCAGTCCCATCCTGAGGTGGATGTATTGTTTACTTTCTTGATGAAAGCCTAATGCTGCAGGTCATGAGGTATAGATGTAAGCTTTGTATTGTCTTAGTAGAAAAACTAGTTTTTTGATTGGTTCTCTTCCTTTTTATTTCTTTATTTTTATATATAATTTGTGGCTTTATGTGAAGTGCTGGAGAGCACAAAGTAGCTGTATTTTTAAGTCTTTTATGTAGTGCTTGTTGTTTGCAATATGCCATAGTTTTTGCTACCACTTACTTTGCATTGTAAGCAAAAATGTATTCTTCATACAGCCTTCTGCAGCCTTGTTAGATATTTTGATAGATGATGCTTTGCATCATGGCAGAAGACGCAAAGCGCCTGACCCGCTGGGCATTGTTCTCAGCACTTCGTCAACACAGCCCCTCGTGATGTGCGTATTCTGTTCAGAATCTGTCTTCTGGTTTAATAATAGAAGAATTTTGTTAATATGTACTCTGCTCCCTGAGGAAGTGAACTATGCAATGATTAATAGCCTCAAACATCTATAAATGTTTCCTCTGAGTATTTTGCATTGCTTTGCAAATAGGAGGTTCTACAATATTCTTCTAGCATACTTTATGTATTTTCTACTTATCTTTTGTATTTGAATACTTCCTCCTATGATTACGTGTGGCTAAAATGAATCACCTAACATTATGTGCCACTGAAACTCGCTGAATTAGGCTTTGAATATGTCCACTGGAAAGAAGATGGTGACAGCCTTTGCATGGGCATGCAAAATTTCAATTTAATCTCGTTAGCTCCCTTGCCAGCAGAAGTGCAAGTGCAGCAAATGCTCCGTGATCCAAGAATGCATTGATCCCAAACACACCTCTGGAGCTTGTCTTTGGCAACCTGTCTGGCTTAGATTATATCTATCACATTCCACAACTGTGGACGAAAACTTTCATGGTCAGAATTTATTTTCTGGGTAGACATTTTGCTTACATCAGTCCACACGAACCATGAACATATAAAGGAAAAGTCCTTCAGACATTAATATTTTCCTAGCTTTATTATTATTACTGGGGGTTTTTTTACAAAAAAACTACAACTTTACGGTGATTTTAATACACTGGCTCACAAGTCTTTTTGAACATGAAATAGGTTTTAATCCTTAATGCCATTTATATAATATTGTGAAAATATTCAAATCAGTGCCAGAAGCACAGATTCTAGTCTTTTTGAGGATAGACCTAAAAATGGACGATACTACCCAAAATCTTGAACAAAATACTTTTGAACTGATGTGTAAGTGAAACCAGAGGTTACCCACTGGCAACAAAACAGTGATTCTAGATTTTAAATTCAAGTTTAGGAAAATTTGGACCTTAAAAATATGACTGTTTTTTAAATCTTTTCAATTTTTTTTTAAACACCTTGGACCATGCTATTGCCTGACATAACTCAAAGTAATATTCCTGAAAACAGATATTTTTGTAGTACACAAACTGAAAAAAACATAGCTTGTAAGAAAAAGGAACAAGGGTGGCACATCTATATAAATATTACCTTTGTATTATAAAACTCCATGCTGAGATGTGTGTGACAGATAATCCATTTGCGTGTTAGCTTTAGCAGTGCCCAGGAATGCTTAAGGAGTATATTAACAATTCAGAAGATTTCTCTTGCCTTACACTATGAATTTTTCATTTGTTTGTTGATTAGTGTCAAACACAGAGGTTTTATGATTGTGTTTGTGTTTCAGACTGGGAAGAAAAGTGTGTAGCTCCAAGACAGGGAAATAGGTACCCTAGATGTTTAGTACTGTGGTCCTGCATATGCCATGAAGATCAGACCTTTTAAGTGTTCATAGTGCTGGATCAGGGCAACTGTAAATCTAAGAAAAAGGAAAAGGCCTGGCAATGTTCATTATCTTAGCTAATCTTAGGTAGTTAGAAATCCAGTACAAATAATTGTAAAGTGGTGCTTATGGGGATAAACCAAAAACTAACTTTACAAATGGCTCTTGACATGCTGACCATTACTGCTGAAAGGTTATAATGGATAGTCCTGTGAAAGATTCACTTAAATCTACAGAATTACAAATTTAGGGCTTATTAGGAAAGTAATAGAAAACTAAACATAACAGCATCACTCTGTGATTGCAGCATTCCACAAGGCCCTTTTACATTGAGTACTGTGTGCTGCCCTGGACTCCTTCTCCCAGAAATTCTGCAGTAGAACTGAAAACAGAGAAAGAAACCAAGGATAATCCAAGGATGTTAAGCTGGTTAATTTATTTTAATTTGCTAATGTTATCCTAGTGTCTACAATAGGATAATAGATCAAAATGGACTACCTCAGAGCTAGGAAGGAGTTTATTTTCTAACTGGTGTTGTTACACATTAAATTTATGATAGGAATCCCTCTTCATGTGTTGCCTCGATAGAGCAAATAAATGACTTCTGCAGTAGCTTCTCAACTGAAGTATTTGCAGTTTCAGGTACTGTACATCAATTGCTTTGTCCTAAACATGTTATTACAGCCCTATCCTGATCACAGAGGATGCTTATTTTCGTATTTTTCACAAAGATACACTCCTCTTTTTAAAATGTTTATCTGTGAGTAGAAGACCAGTATATTGCATATTTCACCAATAGAATTTCATTTTATTAACTGCTTAAAGAAGGGGTTTTCTATGAGATTGCGAGCTTTTAAATGTCTTTGCACAACGGAGTGGTCTCAGCTGAGTAATTGTGGTAGTGGTGGTGTGTGCTTTTAATAAGTCCGATTTTACTTTTAGCTGTAAATTGCTGTGAAAAGAATAAGCATCCAAAGAGCACATTGTTAGCAGAACGCCTCAGGGGCAGGGAAGATGTGATTTTCTACTTAATAGAAGAACCAGCAGGACAAAATCTCCTTTTTATTTTTTTTTTCCTCCTGGGTTTTTTTGTGCTTGTTTGTTGTTTATTGTTTTTTCTTTCCTATAATGTTTCCATCAGACATAAGAAATTAAATAAGCAATTACTAACAAACACTACTAAAATTGTTTATTTTAATGTTCTGAAATAGAAGCAAAAGATATGCTCTATATTTTTACTTTCTTTGAGGAGTCCACAAGAGTTATAATAAATTTTAGTTATTTTTATTTGTCTTTACTAGTTTTGTCCACAAGAAATGTACCCATTTAAATAAATATATGTTATACTGAAGGTTGCAATATGTTTCTTTTAACTCTGACTTGCATTCTGAAAATGACAAACCATAAAATTATAATGAGCTGATATGGTCCTGTGCACAAGCACTTTCTAAACATTTGTTTTGCTAAGAGCCAAGTCCCAGCACAAAATAAATAATAATAAAAAAAAACAACAACCAAAGCCATATTTAAGCATACAGTGTTTCAAGTAGATGTTTTTTAGAAAGGTATCTGGGTGAACCACTGGGATTTGTCAGCCAGTTGAAGCACTGACCACCTGAAACAGGTTTGCTGAAGCGCAAAATCAGCGTCTGACAGAAATATCCTAATCTTCACAGGAAGTATTTTATTACAGTTTATTCAGTAAGTTCTATTCAGTGATTTTTTCCCTAAAAGTTAAGAATTTATCTGAAATTATAAAAGCCTGAAAGTTGGCCATATTTTTCACTTTCAGTCTCTGGGTAAAATACAAGAGAAGCACTACTTACTAGTTTAAAAAAAATTTAAAGATTGGGCTAACCAAAATCAATGTATTTAAATTTCAAAATAGAGCCAGTATGTCCTTTGCATCTGAAATAATTTTCTTTATTTAATACTGTAAACTTAGGTAGATTTTTTTCATGTCTGTAATAAACTTAGGTGTTTTGATTAAATAATATGAGTAAGAATCATTCCACCTAACATTAGTGGTTGAATTCTAAGGAAAAGTTTATCTTCCCTTTTTAATCAGAGGGAAGAGATAGCCATTACAGATGGCAAATCACTTCATCATTAGGATAAGGAATCTCATGCTGAAGCTGCCTCTCACCTCTATTGCCTAGGTTACCTCCTGAGATGAGGTGGTTTTAGATGGTGAAGTCAAGTGAGACTGCTCCCTGACTAAGTTGGTTTGATACTTTCTTTTCTGTTTAGCTTAAACTGAGATACAATTTTCTATCTGTATGCATAGACTGAAATAAAGAATAACCATTATCTTATTAGTAAGAAATACTCAATTCACTATTTCCAAATTTGATCCAAAGTAAAAATTAAGGATTTGAATATATTTTACCAAGCGACAAGGTTATGTTAGTCACTGTTTATGGGTATATTTGGCACAATGTTCCCTGACTGCAGGAAGAGAAGAAAAATCATACCAGCCATAAAGACTCAACTTTTCATTAAAGAAAAGAAAAAAAAAAAGCCTACAAGTGGAAAACAAAATTAAACTTGAATATCTAAGACAAACTCTTCTGCTGACTCATTTAACTCCTGATTAAATTTGGTAATTCCAATCATTTTGATTTAAATCTCTGCACTCTCACATACAGTGAATTGTCCCGTTAATTTTAATGAGTCTATTTTATGTGCTAAACAAAGCACCTGCTTGTGTCTTTGAAGAAAGTAAACCTTGGAGCATAAGGTTTCCATTTTAATTTTTAGCTAGTCTTGGTTTTGCTATTAATTTATAGTTTCATATTTTCCTTGAAAAGATAGCATGTATATTAACCACTTCATCTACAAGTTTTATGTCAGTAGTGGGCTTGTTGAAAACTTTTTTCTCTGAAGTGAGTCACAGGAGTATTTTGCACTGTTCCTTCAATAGATGGTCTGTGAAACAGGCAGAACTTAAGGGAAGATAAGAGTAGAGTATCTGTGCTTTTATAAAACCACTTTTCAGACTTCTAAGCCTGTTAACAGGGAGAGATTTTTTTTTTTTTTTTTAACTTTTATTCTTTCAGTATAGAAAGTGCCAGTACAAATTGGCAGTGGAAATTTAAGTTTGTGCTAGGACTGGGTACCAGATTAATTGACAGGCTATTTGTTTTATATTTCTGATTCAAATGAATTCAGAAATTTAGTGCATTTTGCAAGATTTTCCAGCAGAAAAGGTCAAAGGACTAAATCTATGACAGCTGACAAAATTATTCATTTTCAATGTGCTTGCTAGTATTCCTAGCAAACCTGCTAAACTTGAAAGCTAAAATTAATCTGCTGATAATGTCAACTCTTTAAAGATGCCTTCTACTAATGCATTCACTTGTGGCATTGTCCTGAAATATTTAAAGTTAGCCTTTTCATGCTGGCAGCGAATAGTCTAATTTAATATTCCTCTGAAAATAGCAGCTATGCAGGAGTAGCAGAGAGGAGAGATAACTTTAACAGAGGTCCAGAGATCCTGTAGGCAAATGTGTAATAGTATTCCCAAAACCTCATGTTCAAAAAGTAGGTCAGGAAAGGAGAAATAATTCAGAAGAAAAGCTATCAGTTGTTTACTATACATGAAAAAAAGTAAATTAAAAGCATCAGCTAAGTGTTGGCTTGACAGGCTTCCATGATTAGGCTCAAAAAAACTGCAGGATGTGTGCATTCAGTACCCCAGCATGACTTTATCTTGAAAAAGCAAAAGCACCTTTATCTCTTGAACTGATAAAAAGCTATGCCTTATATAAAGACAAACAGGACTTTACAAACTGGCTGATATCTTGGCGTGGCACATGGCATTCTAAAACTTAGAAAAAGTAGCTTGAGCTCTCAGGACTCTGAAGAGAAGTATTTTTTTTTAATGTAGTGGAGATTTGATTTGATCTAATTTATGAAACTGCCATTTTTTTATGATGCATCATGTGCAACCATTCTGACAACAGCTCTAAGTAGATAATGTTTCATTTTCAGTCCACACATGTGAATGAATAGGTCTTACTCAGCTCTTGGTTCCAAAGGCAGCAGCAGCAGCTATATTTTTGACATCCAGCTCTGGTTTGTGTTTGCTGCAGGAATCAGTTATTCCTCTGCCTTGCCATTCCTTGTTGAGTTCTGGTCATGCAGCAGTTTTCTGCCCTTCTTATCTTTACTTAGTGACAGCACTTCAGATGATTGAAAGAAAGAGGGAAGGAACATGGAACTCTTATTTATTTTCGTATAAATACCCCCCAGGCTAAATAAAAACAGTGTGATGTTTAGAGAATGTGTGCTGTTGAAGTGTGGGAATAATTTTAATTACAGATGCTGTGGAGGGAAATACAATCCACCTGCAGAAGCACACCTGCACATGAGGAGTAACATCCCTGCTCCTATGTGTTAGTAATGGTTGTGATTTCATGAGACAGTTCTGTTCATCTTTATGCCTATTTTGCAACCTTCTAAGCCTTGTTAAAGAACACAAGAATTTCCTGGTAGTTAATCTCCAGCAGTTATGATCTGAGTATATGTACGTATTTGTGTATGTGCCTTTGAATTGCAAATCTACTCCGTGGTTTTAGGATCATGGGGTTATTTTATGTGAACAGCCTTTAATCACTCTCATGCTTGAGCCTCACTGAAGTTGGCAGCAATACAGATGTTATTTTATGTGACCTGCATTTAATCACAGGTGATATGTGAATCTTGTTAAACATGGTAGGATCACAGAGATCCTATTTTAACATTCACTAGTGTAGGTATGAGAAACCTTTGTGCCAGTGGGATGTCTACTTATCTTTCCTCATTTCCTTCATCTAAATAATTAGTTTATCCTGGAAATTTCAAGGAAATTTCAAGGATTGCCTGTGAAATTCCTCTTTCAGAAATAATATGAAAACATTTTTCATACTTATTATTGAAGTGAACTTCCAGAACTGATCTAGATGTAAACATTCTCTCCCTGCCTCTCTCCTTCTCCCTTTTCCTCTCCCCTTCTCCGTATCTCCTCTTCTCCACTTATATATGACTGATACCTAAAAAAAAAATCATGTCATAGAAAATGTTTCTTACATCTGACATTTCTGAAAAAAAAACCCCACTTTTTTTTTTGAGCCCTTCATAAAATGCATAAGTATTTTATTTTAGTTAATTATAGCAGGGAAACCAACATTTCCCTTTTAAACAGGCCTTGCTGCCCACCTGTTCTTAAGTGATCTGAGGGTCACAGTTGAATTTCATTCTATTTTGGTGTTATGCCATACTGCTGAAGCTGTGGTTGACACATTACATTTTATTTTATGATTCTCTGTCAGAAGTCAAGTCCAATATTATCTCTATAATTATCATTCTCCAAAGGTTTACACTACGGCTACACTTCATGGATAAAGTCATTTGCTAGGTTTGGCAGACCTGGGGCCATGCTTACACTTGAGGAGAAGCCTGAATTCTTGGTGGCAGTTGCCTTTTAGGTGTGTGGAGCAGGACCTTTCACACGGTG
Organism: Hirundo rustica; assembly: GCF_015227805.2. Lineage (NCBI taxonomy): Eukaryota > Metazoa > Chordata > Aves > Passeriformes > Hirundinidae > Hirundo > Hirundo rustica. The sequence goes on from NC_053450.1 coordinate 137,024,370, forward strand.
GGCTCCTAAGTACCTAACTTAGCAGTGGTGAGCATCTGTCAGCAACAAATTTTGATGAAGTTAATCTCTCTTTCTCAGTTCAATAATCAGATGCCTTGTTGCTTATTCCTCAAGCCAACTGTTTTTAGAGTTAATACATGATGTGCATAAACAACACATATTGCAAAATCAGAAGGGTTTGCTTATCTCTATTTGCTATCTGTATAGCATTTAATCAGGTATTTGCTTTATACTTCTTGTAAAACAAGATTGGGACACTTAATATTTCTGTTCCAAGTATGCAGGCTATAAATGTTTTATTAACCATATACTGCAAAGGTTTTAACATCACTGCTCTGCATTTTTAGCACAAAGAAAGCATGCTAGAATTTCTGAGTATATCCCATGTTCATGCACTTTACACATTTTTAAGACTTATCAGGAGAAAAAAGAAATTGTTTTGTAAGGGCATGGTGATGAGCACAGCTTTCATCTCTGGTCATGGTGTGGTCTTTGCTGACAGTAAATGTCTTCTTTTTCCCCAGACACATTTTTTCACTCTTGGGGGTACAGCCAGGGGAGGGGTCAAGGTGTGTTTCCAGAACCTGTTGTAATAATTAATTGTATTTATTATTTTCAGTATTTTTCTTCATGTTCATTATTTGACTTTACACACTTTATAGCCAATAAAAGATTCATCTAAGTTGTGTGCAGAGTACGTTCTCACGTGGTGTTTTTGAGAGTGGGAGTGTTCATCAGCTCTCCACATACAATATTGCATACCCAATATCTCAGAATCATATGGACCCTTCCTAAAATGACAAGTATTGAAATTGGGAGAGGGCTTATCTTTTAAGAAATCTCTTGTCTCTATTAAGATATAAACTCCTTCAGGGTAGGTAAGAGCCTGGAGATAAAGTTGCTTAGTCCTATGCAGTCCTTTTTCACATTGATCCATTACCTCATTTTGTCTTAGTTGCATCATGATTGTCAAAACTTACACCTGTGCTCTCCTTTAGGAGTGACTTTTTATTCCAGCTGGACACAAAAAGCATTTCTTGGTTTTGTGGAAAAGTTAGAGAAGAAGCAAGGCCAGTATTTTTTGTCTGAGCTTCTTGGCTTTTTTTCCACTATCAGCGCTCAGGTTTATGTTCCAAAAAAGTTTTCAAGAATCCAGGAAGCATTTTTGTTCCTTAGTGGGTAAAATGAAGCAGAGACATACAAACACTAAAAAAAATTGTGAGAAGGAGAAATAGGTGACAAGGAGTGAAGGGGAAGAAGCAGAAAATAAAGATTTGGCTGCAAAAAACGGAGGAAGGTGGATGAAAGGAGAACATAGCAGAAGTTGTAAAAAATTGGCAACGATTGGCATCTGTCCATCCATCTGCCATGGTCAGAGGCATCACTCGAGCATGAGACTAGCTGAGGTGTTTACACTCGAGGATGAATGAATTCAAATCACAGTGAAACGAACCTTCTTTGAGAGAGGGAAGGCTGACGACCTTTGTCCTTTGTGCACATGTGTTTCCATGATTCAATCAGATGGACGCATGTATGTCCTGGAACTACAGTTCGATGTAATAACACAAAATGGTTATTTTTAATGATGATTTTTCTTAAATTTCATTAAATTTATCCAAAATAAAAATTCAGAAAATGTTTATACTTATATGTAGCAAGTCAGCAATGGGATAATTGGCATAGACATCTAGACTCTCAGCAAATGAAGTGACAGAAGGACAGTGAGATCAATCCTGCCAAGAATACAAAACAATTATTTCTGTCTTGATTTTATATCAAAATAAGGACTCTACTTTTAATACATTCTTCTGTTTTCACATTTGGTACACTGCCATCTTTCTCAGCTGTACTCTCACAGAAGACAGTGTTCGCCTTTACTTTAAGCTATGTGAATTAAATGAAAAGTATATATTTTTTTCTGTTGTAGTATCAGTACTAGTCAGTATTACTTTACCTACTCGATATTATTCATCAGGACCAGTTGGAGCTGCAGACAAAGCAGTTAGGAAGAAAACAGGAACGACACAGAATAGTTTCAAAAATGAAATGTCTCCCAGAGAAACCTGAGACCCTGTGAGAATAGAGGGAGTGCTAATAATGGGGAAATGTCAACCTTGATCCCAGGTGGGCTAACAAGATCATAAGGTGTAGGACTAAAAGACAGAGAAAGCTTAAAAGTACCTCTTAGTCCAGGAGAAACGAATATCAGCCAAAACTTCTGAAAAAGTTTTGACGAATTGCTAAAGAGCTGTTGCAGCAGGGTTATAATTCTTTGACTCTGACTTCACATCAGCTTCACTTACCATGAAAGGACAAAATTTAAATAAGAATTTACAGCCTGAATTATTAAATGCATTCTTTGTTTCAGTGGGAGTTAGAGATGCTAAGTACAGAATATTCTAAATATTTCTGAAGTTCTGGACCAAGCTGTATAGGCCAATTACTAACTTAATCCTTATTAATTCATTATTTTGTTGAAATACTTTCAGTAGAATTAAAATTGTTTGTGTTCTGGAAAGAAGGGTTTTTTCAAGTAGAGTAGCTGAGGAATTTTTTTTTCCAGGAGTACAGGAATTTTTCCTGATCCAAGCCAAGAAGAACTTGGATCTTGCCTTCGATTGAGGTGGAAGAGTCCAAGCCTGTCAGGTGGTGGGGAGAGAGTGAAGGGACCCAAATTAAAACAGTCAAGTATTGAACGGGGTGTGTTGTGATTTACAGTGAGTAAACTGCAGATGGACCCTGCTGATCATCTCTTGAAAGACATGGGCAGTATTTATGGGAGAGGTCATGTCTTGAGACAGAGATGACAAAAAAGGCAGCACTTACTGGAACTCATCACCTGAGTTCTCTTGATTTCAGTTGTTCAACATGTAGCCAGCCTCTTCATGAGTATTAAAAAAACTTCAGTGTCCCAAACAGTTTTTAGTTTAATAGCTTAAGCATGGTGTTCACCAACCATCATAGACTAAGAGCCCTGCACTTTGTTCAGGACATATTAGGTAAGACAAACCTGTCAGCTTGGTCAGCCCTGCTTGTCTAATTGTGCATTTGAGCACTGGAAACACAATTTGTGTTTGCTTTGGTTTGGCTTAGTTCCAGTCATCTGAGAAATATAGTGCTGTGCTCTTTTAAGTGTATTAAACTATTCTTGTAAAGTGAATTATGCTGATAGCTTGTTTTGTTGGAGGAGAAGACAGCAATAAAAATGATTTGTGACTTTTTTTAAAAAAAGATGGACTTCAGACATCCAAGAAATTAAGATTTGTCCAACATGAGGCCCTTTCACTTGCTCAAGTAGACTATTAGCTCTTACCACGGGGGGGTTTATTTGTTTTGACATACATTGTCCCCTTTTTACAGCCATTGTAAAGGTGGTTGGCTTTAAAAAAAAAAAAAAGTGTAAGTATAAGTATATCATAGGCACTGAATCACTTCATATTCTTATAAACTGATCTTTGGGACTGGTGAGAAGGAGAGAAAAGCTGATAATATATGTAGAATTAATTCTTATGAATTATTTAAAATGTAGAAATTTAGTGTATAATCTCTTTGAATAATCCTCCCATCTTAAAGTCTTCAGTTCTTTTGGGATCTAACAATGCTGGCTGATAGTACTGAGGGTTGTAATACATTCTGATATGTCCTGTCTCGTTTCAGTACAGGTAAATTAAAAGCAAATTTAATTCTAATTAGCCAGATGGATTGCTCAAAGGACTAGGTCTGCAAGGTAATGTTCAAGCTTTTAATTTCTTGTGATCTGAAATTGAGGTTATATATGATTGATTATTTGAGTGTCTGAGAAATAAGGAAAGTTTTAAGCAAATGAAATGGGCAGTCTGAGAAATAGTGGTAGCTTACATCCAGAGCCTTTTTAAGACAGTTCTTTGCTGTATTGCAGTGTTTTATGGCATTCAGACTAAGATAAGGTATTTCTTATCCCTTCTGGGCAAAAAGTCAGTAAGTAGCAGAGCTTTTCAAGCCTGATATACAGGTTCCTTGGAAAAATCTGTTATGTATTTTACCTTATTTCTTTGGCATCTTTTTTTTTTTCTTCTTCTTTTTTTTTTTTCTTTTTTTTTTCTTTTCTTTTTTTCATTTCCCTTGATTTGAAAACCTGGCAATGCCATTTAACTGGGATGCAAAGTCCAGTTTGGTTTCCAAATAATCCAGAAAGCTCAGAGCATAAACCCAGTAGGATATATTTTTGGTTTTGGGTTCACTTAATCTATCACAGTTCATGAAGAAAATTTCAGCAGGGTCACAGAAATAAGTACGCTCCAATGGTGCTGGGACCATAAAGTGCATTATCTGAAGCACTTCTGGTGAATGTAAACTCATTACATTGTGTAGAGAGCAGGTAAAGCTTTATTTTTTCCTGCAGGGTTCCATGGAGATTTGGTCTTCCGTCTTCTGAAGGGATTAACTAAAACTGGAATAGGTACTGAAGGAGGAGAAAAATTAAATACAGAGATGTCAAAAAACCACTAAGAGGCCTTGGCTGGTTTAGCCTTCTGTGATGGAGGCTGAGTTGGTTGATTTTCATGCATGATTAGGTGGGTAAATAACATAGAGGAGAGGACCTATTTAAGGTATAGAATTATACTGGCTCAAGAACAAATACAGGTACATAACTTATGAATACATCTAAGTAAGAGTTTAGAAGAAATATATGAAACATTCTTGGATAGATTTCTGCTAGGTTAGAGTAAACTACTGTTTGACTACCAATATTATCAATTTATGGAGTTTGTGAATTATGGAAATACTAAGTTTTCTACATGAGTGAACAAGATAAAGAGACAGAAGTATACCTCTGAATGATCTAAACTTTTATTATGCATTCAACTGGATGTATGAGGCTTGAGATGTTTTCTGTAAGTGTTTGCTGATCTATCAGAGTTACCACAGGTTTATTTTACTTGAGGACTGAAGACTTAATTCATGCTATGACTGTGTTGTGCACTTTGAAGCCACCCTTCCTAATACATGCCTTTTTATGGTATCCAAGTGCCTTTCAGAAACCTGTTGATTAATATAACTATAATGCATCATAAAATTTTTTATTTGTCTTTCTTTCTCATCATCTTCAGGAGAAATTGTGTCACACATACACATACAGAGAGACACCATGAAAATATTTGGGAAGGTGTGCTGAAAAAGATGGACTTTATCATAGCATGTGTGGGTGAGGTGCTGGGATTAAATAGATTTTCATCCAGTATTCTTTTACATAGATCCGTGTTCTCCAAAGTAAAGGAGAAAGGAATGTAGAATGTCCTGACTGCATTCTTTAAACCAGAGTCTGAATGAACATTTCAGATACTCCATAAATCTTTAAGGATCATGTTTTCAAAGGAGGTGTTAGAGGATGTGAGTAGGCACACTGGGACATTCAGAAGCATTTTCATAAGCCTTTAATTTTGATCAGTTGGAATTGAGCACTGCAAATTGAATTACTGATATGCCTCATTCAATGTGTTTCTGACTAGGCAATTTTTTTACTGAGATAAAGACAAAGAATAAAATTAGTTTGACATGATATTTAAAAAAAAATCAGCACCATGAAAGGATTAATGCTTATAAACTTATGAATGGTTGGGTGATTTTAAATTATATGTTTACATACACTTAAGCTCAATATTGCCTGCTGATGTAGCTGTGATCTAAAGGAAGGTGTTTGCAGTAACCCATATGGTGGAGAAAATACAATGTTTGTTTTGACAATGAGTGTAATCTCTCAAGAGTGTGTATTTTCATGTTTCTGCATGTTTCAGTTCTATAAAGCTGGAATGCATGTGTTTCCAAGTCCAAAAGATTGTTTATTAAGACAGAGAACAGTGTCCTAGACAGCATTAATGGTAGCACTTGGTGCTTCTAGAAAGTGATGCAGAAAACATGGCACATTAAGAGTCAAATGTTTGCTTAAATTCTGCTTCAACTTAACCATTTTTTAATGGTTAAAAAAACCACTTAAAAAAAGCACTTAAAAAAAGTGTCAGAAGAGAAAACTGATTGTGAGTCCCCTGTTTCAGACTATCACAACTGAAACTGTCAGTCCTGGTTTCTGTAAGTTTTGGGCATGTATTGCACAGTCGCGTGTAGTTTAGGATAACATCCTTAGAATAAATTTTCTAAAGGGCAGGTTGAAATAAACTGATCTAGTCATAGGAAAAATCAAGGCACTAGTCGACTACAATAAAGCCATTGTGACAAAGATTTCATAATCTACAAGGCTTCATGGAGGATGCTAACCCTTTAATGTTCCAAATAACTACTAGAGCTGGCAGCGACTTCACCCTGAGCTCAAAGACATCTGCTTACCTAACTGCAATGGCATCTGCATATCTTCTGGGAGCCTGCAAGGTTAGGCTTAGAGAGGAAGTGCCGGTACTTAAAGCAGAAATGTGGGTAGCACAAGGGAGGTATAATACTCATTGAATGAAAGCAGCCAAGGGGCAGTGTGTCAGAAAATGCTAACTCTCCTTCTGAAATATGGATAATCCTGTCTAAATCTGGCCAGTGACAGCACAAGTTGCAGATATGGTGTTTCTTTAATTGTATATTAATTGGGTTTATATTTGATGTATGGTCTTTATAACTGCAGTTGTTTTGACTGGGCTTGGCAAAACTCACAGTGCAACTGATACTAGTTGTCACCCCTTTTTAGCTCACTCCGTTAAGTTGCCAAAAATGAAATGGATGTAAGTTGAATTAGCTTCCACTTCTAAATCTATTGTTCTACAGACAGTTTTTAAACATCATTGCAAGCTTGAATCAAAACATGAAATAGATGAAAGTTTTCCTTCTTTTCTTAAAAAAACAAAGGAAAAAAACCTAATAAAACCAACCAATCAAAACAACAACAAAAAAACTTATGCTGTCCAACTCAGTATAACACCTTTGAAACAAGAGCAATTACATGGTTTTCCCAAAGTGATACAAAGTATTCACAAATTAGTTCCCAAAATGTCTGTCCATTCTCATCTTCCAAAGACGTTTTAGTAGATAATACCTTGGGACTGACAGATAGTTAATGTACTTTCTTCGTGAGGTTAGAACAACACATGGAAGACAAATTCAGCTCTCATTAAATTAATTGATAATTCTCATTAACTTCAACAAAATCAGTGTATGGCACTTCAGAGTAAATTGTCAATGGAGCAGATTCAAATTTGTCCCTAAAGACTGCACACAGATTTGAATCTATTTCTTAATTTAAAGAATCCCTGTAAAATCCAAGGGGATAGGTGTATAGGTATATTAACTATAGCATTCAAACTCTGTAAGGTCTTTGTCCTGGGTCCACTATACTGGTACGATAATGTTCTGGTTAATCTGAAGATGCAGCAGAGCCTCATATGCTCTGATCTTGAAAAGCAACATCACGTAGCTAAAGTACTTCATACTAAACTAAATCATCTGTGTATGTAATAATTTGGTAAGTGCTGTTATCTTATTCCCTTTATGCCTGTTATACACTACTTAATCATCCCAAGAAAATGCCCCACTGTTACAATAAATACCTCTTCAAATAATTTATCTTCCACTTCAGTCAGCAGCTATTTTGAGGCTTAAAATAAGCTTTTGTCCTCAGTTGTGTGTCTGCTAACATCAATAACAAAATTATTGCTGACCTCATAGAAACTAAAACAAAATCCTTAATACTTCCTAAAAGCTAGATTCTTGTTGCAGCAGTCCCAGATGTTATTTTATCTCTGTTTTATTATGTTACATAATTGACAACAGATAAGTGCTAAGACAGATGTCACTGCATGGTGCAGTTACACATGTGTTTCCAAATTCTTTCCAGTGTGTGCTGGGAAGTACATGCTGCAGCAATTGCCATCTGCTTCATTAAACTTGGCAGAAATAATGGTATTTGGAGAAAAAATTATATGACCAGTGTTAGAGCCCGCTTTCATCAGAGCCCAGTGTAGAAGGAGAATTTCTCCTGAAGAGTGGTCTACTTCTATTGAGATGGAAGACAAAATCATACTGTGTCTCTTTGGTTTCAGTCAGATGCACTTAGAATATTTTTAAAGAGTAGCAGATGTTCACAGCACAGTTAATCTGTCACATTAGTGCCTGGGTTAGACCAGTCTAGTTATGAAATTTCTGTATAAAAACCTGTATAAGAGGTGTTTTGTTCAAATAGGCATTGTATTCGCTCCTGTGAACCAGTGAGATGTCTAAGGGAATATGTCACATGGTTCTCAGAGCTGCATTTGACAGCATGCCTTTGATTTAATTACTTCCTAATATAAAGTGAGAGAAGTACTCCATTCTTGCTATACCCTAGCAGATGTGAGTTTTACACATCAGTGCAGGCAAGCCATATCCTTCAGCGTGCAATGCTCTAGATTCCTGTCTTGCAGCCTGTCTTCCCACCAGCAATGTGAGTATTTATATTGATTGCAATTTTGGGTAACACTGCCTATTGTCTTCTGCTTGCTACAAGTACTCTGAGTTGCTCTCTGAAAAGCTGTAATCGTATGTGTACAACTTACAGTTTGATTGCAGAATCATAAGCTTGGTCTGGAAGCCAAAAACCCTGTTAGACACCAGCAGTTACTGTCATTTCTGGGATCACAGCCTGCTGAGATGATAAAAGGAAATAAAACTCCTAAATAACTCCAGGAAGTGCAACTTTGTTTGCTCGGGCATGATCCAGAAAATTTGAAAATGAGCTGCATACCCGTATCTTTAGTGTTAAAAAACCTGTACTGAGCATGTGGTGTGACCATGGATATGGAGCACAGCCCTAATGTGCTGTATGACTGTCTGTCCCTGAGCCACAGTTATCCTGGGGCTGCAAGGATTGTTAGTAGCAAAGGCAGCCATCCTGGGCCTTGACTAGGAGAAGCATCAGGAGCGCTGTGCTCCACTCCTGGCTGGTGCATGCCAACAGCTCCCTGCAGACTACAATGCCAATGGCACTGAGGCTCCTCTCACCCACTCCAGCTCAGGGAGTCTGGTAATCCTTTCCTTTCTGTTCTAATTATGGTTTGTGTTGTAGCCTCTGGTGGTTTTCATTTGCAAAGACCTTCAACTCCTCAAACCACTTTTATTTTTACATAAAGAAAAGAAATATTTGCCTTGGGCTCATATGTTATTTTTCTGTATGAGAAGAGAGGAGAGGAAGCAAGAGAGAAATGTCTCCTCTCTGACCTGCTCAAAAGGAAACTGAGTTTTACCCCTTCACTCATGAATTCCATCACTTTCTCCAGCCCTGTTCCTCTTTCGGCTCAGCTTTTTAGTCTGTAAAAATGTACTATATGATTTATACTAAAGAAAAAAATATGCCTTAAAGGTGCAATATTAGGTACTTTGATATATAGCCTGAAGAAGTCAAGGTCCTCTATAATTTGTGGTTGCGTTGGAATTAGAAAATAGGAACTTGTTGGAAGATCCTGGAGTAAAGGCTGCAGTAGTAAGTCATCTGTCAATGCCATGTTCTTCATCTGGTGTGCACAATTACCAGGATGGAGCAGAAGGGACTCTTGAACTGTAAGGAGAAAATGGAAAACCTGATTTGCCTGGAAATTTGGTTTCATGTTCCAAGTTCCTGCTTCATCAGATAATCTCTTGCATCATTACCCAGCAATGAGCTAAAATTAAGGCCAGGATAAACAGGATGTTAAAATAAAATGCTGCAGCATACCAGCATTACAGATGTCTGCGCAATCCACACCCCTCATCTCTTCCAGCAGCTGGACACAGTAGCTTTAAGGCCAAGAGTGTTCTGAAGATCAAACTGCCTCAGTGGTCTCAGGGCCTGATGTCTGTAATGCTCCTGGTAATGACCAACAGGTCATACCAGAGGGAAGGGAAAACATGCTGCCTCTTGTATGTGTCAGAACAGTCATGCACAGCACTGATCCCTCCTCTGCCTGCCTGCAGCAGTGAATGCCGAGATAAAGCTCTGATGGCACTTGTACCTCTGCCTGTTTGGATCACAGCCAGGTGCACGATCGGGAGCAGGAGACTGGCGGGGACAAAGGCAGAAAAAGGTCTTCTAATCTCCAGGGAAGTGGCACATTAAAAATTTGATGTCCCAGCTGGCAGAAATTCTGGATTATGCTGTTGAAATCATTCTTAGATATGGTTTTAGTGAATGTGCAAGATTTCCATGTCTATGCTAGGTTATTATTTCTGCCTGATCCAGAAATTGCTCTGAGTTTCCATTTAATGAGCCAATATTAGTAGTTCTTGCAGCTGATAATAGACTGTATTTGTTTGCAAGGGCTCCATTACTTCTGAATTAGTATAATTATTTTCTTTTAATTTCTTGAACAACTTGCTATGTTTCATGCACTTCCTTTTAAAGTAAAAAGTTAAAATAGATTGCTTCAAAGTTTATTTGTTAAAAGATGTCCTCAGGTTGAGTAATAATACAGTCTCCTCTCAAGAGGAGAAAATGGCTGTGGTCCAGTTAGACTCTTTTGTGGGTAGATGATAGGTAAAATTGCTTTCTAAGGTACAGAAATGCAAGCAAGACAATCATGTGAAAAATGAAATATTAACAATAGGGTTGTAGGGTTGTGTTATTTTGATAATATTTTCTAGGTAAATCTAGAAAAATATTGCTTCTCTTTAGAAATGCATTAAAATTAATCACACAGCAAACAGGGTAACAGTATACTTTCCTGATCTTATAAGAGACATTTGTAAAATTTCCATTTTGAATTTTAGAATGATCGCCATCCTGAGAAAACTTCTTACAGGGCATTATTAATGTGAAGATCTCCAGATAATTGCAACTAGAAGTGTTTTATATCACTGGTCAGTATGTCCACAGGGAATGCAATGCACTGATTGAGGTGATGTGTAAGGCAGTGTGAAAGGTTTCCCCTTCTACTCCAGCTGGTAAAACACCGCTGACATTTCTTGAGAACTTTTCCTGACAAGAAATTTTCTGTGAATCCCTCACTCCATTGGTCCCTAGTTTCTTCTTTGATATTTCTTCATGAAAAGGCAATTTATGCTGCCAGTGCAGCTCAGCTAAGGTCTTCCCATGTTCTCAACATATCCTTTGGGCATGAATGAAGGAGGCAGCAATCTACTTGTAAGGCCAGATTCTTGTTTGGAGAATGTAGTGCAGTTTCTTTCAGAGTGAGAAATTTACCTAATTTATCCTTCTAGAGATATTTTGATGATATAGGGAAATGTCTGTAATATGTTGCCTCATATCCAAATCACACTAGGGATTTACTTGATTCAGAATCTAGTGCATAAAGACACTGTTATTTCAGCAATCAGAGGAACTAAGAAACATTAGAAAATACTGGTGCTATTAAAACATCACTGATAAGTAATTTATTAAGAACAACTCACTGTGTTGGATCTCACAGTGTATATTCAGCCTTTGGTGAGTTGCTTTTAGAAATTAAGGTTTGTAGCGCTTTGCAGAGCTCTGTGAATAACCCTTGACAACACTGGCGGCTTATCTGTAGAACTGAACTTCACAGAGTGACTTGGTTTGATAACATCCCATAAAATACTGTGTCCAGGTAAAACTGGGAAGAAAAATTCAGCACTTAGGTTTTGGGGGAAAAAAAATAAATCCAGGTTATAAAACCTGGAAAATATCTTATGTGACCACTGAAGTGCTAAGGAAGCTGCCACATATTTGTGAGAAATTTGTATTCAGGTTGCATTTACTTTAGTGGAAGTGTTGGTTGTTTTGAGGGGGATTTATCCAATCAGTAGATTCTACCCTTGAGCAAGTTTGGCCCAGTTTTTTGACACCTTTTGTGTTCTTGTTGTAGCTGTGTGGAATGTTGCACATGTGAGCACATGTAGAGCTGATGAATTTCCAGATTTGCTATGTGTTTTTATTATTCAGACATGTGGATGTGTCATGGGAAGGTAAAAGTTATGCAGTTGATGCTTTGCCTATCTGCATTTTCTAATGCTGAAGCACAAGCCTATTATGAAAGCTAGAAAATTACAGGGTGTAGATAAAATACTTACCTTATATTACCTAAATTTATTACAATTTATGTTCATTGTAGATGCCATTAGTCTCAGTGCGTGTCCAAGAACCCTCACCTTCATTACAGTGCACTCATACACAGGCTGCTGCTTGCTCAGAATAATGTTTTGTGAAACAAAATGGAAATACCTTGAGTGGAGATACTTTTACTATCCTTCATTTTTCATATTAACACCCTTATTCTTCAGGTCCATAAATGCCTTCTAACAAGTTCACCAGGCCAAGAAGCAGGAGACTGTTTTCCACACAAATATTGGACAAGAGAAATAGATAGTAACTTGTCTGTCTCTGCAGATAAATAGCTGAGAACCGATAGAAAATGGCTTCAGTGTAATTGTAGGATTATGTACAGCTGTCTATTAGAACAGGAATTTCCTTGAGAACGGGTAATGACAACAAAGTGCTTGCAGAATTTCATGGAGTAGTTTAGATGACTTTGCTTCTACAATACAAAAATCTCCATATTAATTTGTTGAATTTTTGGTCTGTTACTACTAATGGACTGACTGCATGTTGAATACACTTGAGCTTTAATACTGTGTTCGTAGTTGTCTTGTTAAATCCTCTCTTCTACCTCTGGAACTCCAGAGAGTAAATAAATGATGTGTTGACACCCTGCATGGACTGAGTTTCCCTTTTGCGAACAAGATCTTTGTTTCTACATCAATATTTTACAACATTAAAGAACTTAATGTATAATTATAATTATACATTTTGACACTTATAGAAATCACAAAATCACTGCAGTCACACTGAAGATTAATAACATAATTACTGGTAAAACTTGCTTAGCTTGCTGAAGAGGTTTTGCATCCTGAAGAATATTGTTTGCAAAATTTTCCAAAGCAGAGCTGAGCAACTAAATATTAACGTGAAGGATTTTCCCATGCATTCTTGAGCTAATTTAACAGGCAGTCAATTTACACTAATCTAGATTAATTGCTTTACCAAAATCGGGGGAAAATATTTTAAAATAGGTAAAATGTTACTTGATAAAATTTCAGCTAACAGACATGAATAAGGATGAGAGTCCTTATTCTCAATATGTGTTTAAAAGACAAGCAAATCCCTGCCTTTGAAAAGGAAAAAAATATACATGAAAAACCGTTAAATATAATTAAGGGATTTATCAAAACCTGTGTCTATGTCGCCCTAATATATAACTCCAATGTAATTGCAACTTCTTCATATTGAATAAAACCTTACACTTAAGGTCTTTGTTTGTTTTTCTTTTCAATCACAAGCTTTCCATTTAGAATTTATTCGTACATCACTGTGTCCGTATACCCATGTCTCCTTAAGAAGCTGAAGTTGGATGCTCGGTTTATGTATATTTTTTCAAGTAATTTATTTGTTGAAATCCACTGTTTAAAAGAATATTATGAGGCTACTACGCTATATAATTTCTGTATGAAAGATTGGTATATGAAAGGAATTACTCTTCCACCTCTGTTTGTACCTTTCCTTTGTTTTGAAGCAGAGCGTGTACACAGCTGTGTTGTGAAAGCCTCTGTCAGAGTCACTGGCCATGTCCTACAGGCCTCTGCAGTGCAAATAAATAAATAAACCTCACTCTGAATTGGAGAAGTACAACTGAAGTTAGGGACTACATTAATTAATTCAATCTTTCATGGTAACCTGGACTATACTCTTTTCTATGTGGTCACTTTTTCACATTCTGAGAGCAAGCATTAGAGCTCACATATAATTCATGCTTTTAAACTATGTGTCTATAACTGTTCAACTGTGTTTTAAATCTTAATTGTTTTTTTATATCCTTTTTATTTTTTTCCATGTGACACTACTCAGCCAGTGAAAATAAGCAAGTCATCTATGTATTTGTTACATCTCTTTTCACTCATCTGTGTTTTTCTGACCCAGAGCTGCAAGATGGAAGTGCATAACTGTGTAAATCCTAACAGACTGAATCCAAAAACACCCCAACATTTCTGACATCTGATTAAAAGTAGGACTTTCTGAACCCAATTTGAGAAAACTTATCCAAGCGGTAGAAAAAAGGGAGAACTCTAGATAAAGCCACATTAATGACCTAGACAACATCAGGAGCAAATCTTTGGAGAAGTCAGTAATGTGGAACTCTGCAAGCAGTTTTATAACTTAGAACTGATTTAGAATTCAGATACAGAGCTAGTGATGAGACATTTACCTGAGATCTTTCCTCCCTGCATGCCATTTACCAGAGGGTGCTAGCTGATTCTCTGACAAAATTTTAATCTTTCATTCTGCTGTCTGACACTGCCCAATTCACTTTTTAAATTTGGTTGCTCAGTCCTCCTCCCGAGTTTTCTAATTTTGACTCTGTTTAACTGTATCAACGTTTGTATTTGCATTACTTACTTCAGGGACAGAGGAAGATCCCCCCCCAGTTTATCAGAAACATATGTGCACCTTTATAGACTACAGAAGCTAAAGAAGGAAATTCTTTTCAACCAAACAGAAGAGTATGTTCTGATTTAAAATAAATAAATAAATAGTCAGAATCTATGTTCAAAGAAGAAAATAAGCCATTCTAGATGATGCACTACACGCAGGTTCTTCCTGAGCTGGTCCAAAATTTTGCCTGTTTAATGCAGTCAACGGACTAGTTTTGTTTGCCCTAGGTGAATCCGGGCTTGTATATGCAAAAATGCAAGTGAAAAAAGGGATTTAGGCACACTGGAATGGATCAGGAGGAATTCTTTGCTGGCTTTGAGTTGGATGCTTAATTTGCTTGCTTCTGTAGTAGTTTCACTCTTTACTGTGGAAGTCCTAACTTTGGAAAGGGAGTTCTGAGGAAGAGTATACACAGCTTTGGTTTTAAAATTTTGAATGATAATGGACATGTCATTTTCTTTTAGCCAAGGAAAAGGAAGGAGGAGGGAGACATGACTGCAAAACTTCAGATATGCTAGCAAAAATGTGCATGTATGTCTGCTTTTCCACTGTGATTTTTAGCCTTTTTCTCTCCTGAAGCAAAAAAGAAAAGAGAGCGTGGATGATGCTTTTGTTTTTACATGTTGAATAAATGAAAAAATCAAAGTAAAATCATTGACATGTAGAATAATACAAGATGGAATACTTAGACGGGTCAGGCAAGAATATTGCTCCCACATTTGAGCCCATTTACATATTTTTGCAGTTTTAAAGAGGTCTGAGAAGATAGTGCAGTGAGTACAAGGGTCGCTCTTCTTGACTGCGGTGCTGGACTCTGTACCCATTTGTAACCCTCCAGCATACCCAGTACCCCAGATGGAGAGTCCTGAAATGGGTGGGTGGGAGCAGCTGGAGCAAGGCACCCCTGGGAATGAGGCAGACGTGGGTACAGGCAGCCTCTGTGACCAGCAGCCTCTCTTCACCCCAGTCTGGTGCTCCGGAGTCACTGCTCAGGCTTCTGCTGATGGTGCAAGACAGGCTCTGTGGCTTCCCTCTGAAAGTGTCAGAATTATGGAGAACTTGCATAGGGATCCAGATAAGCAGAAGCCCTGGTGAAGCTTTAGGTGCCTTATTGAGCACTGGCCCAGAGCCCACCAAAGTCAGCAGAAGTGCAAATATTGGATCTGTTCTTGAATCTGTGTGGGTGTCTTCTTAGCTGAAAGCTTGGCTGTCATATCAATGTACTTTATTTAGCCAAATTCCAGGAACAAAAGTAAATGCAAAGATGTCTTTTGGTTTTGTTCTGGCAGGACTTTGGGTTTGGGGTGTTTGGGGTTGCTCTTTTTTGTTTGGTTGGTTGGTTGGTTTGTTGGTTGGTTGTTTTGGGGTATTTTTTGGGTTTTGTTTGTTTTGTTTTGGGGGGGTGGTGGTTTTTGTTTTTTAGTTTGTTATTGGGGGGGGGAGGGGTGGAGGTTTTTTGTTTCTAATTAACATGTTTAGTCTTCAGAAACTCCCTTATTTGCATTCTACAATTATACTGCTGAGTAGGAAGCAGGGGGTCTTTGCAAAGAGCGAAGTGAATTAGTTTTAGCTAGCTGCATCTAAAAAGGAGAGCACGTGGTCCTTTGGCCTTGCTCTGAGGGTAACTCAGCGAGTGTTTTGGACAGCAAACTCTCTGAATATTAGACCCAAGAAAAAATGTCACACATTATTAGAAATGGGATGGATGGGAACAGGCTTTATTGAAAACATTGGCTAAGCTTACGTCGTAATTGCTGCGCTGAAGCAGTAAACAGCTGCTGATCCTGTGATCTTTCTAGTGAAAAACAAGCATTTGTTGTAGTTATTTTTCAGATGTATGTTGTTGTTTGCACAGTATTTCAAGTGTCCTACTTGGTATTTATATTATTAGCTCAGTGCTCTACATTACAATAAATGTGTTTACTTATTACAGAAGTACTGACCCTTAAAACATCTGCTTCTCAGATGAACATCCACAGCTCAGTGGGTGTGGGTAGCTTCTGTTAGCCATTCTTTCATAATATTTTGCAGTTTTTGGCAAGCAGTTTGAGTCAGATTCTGACCTCAGATGCACTCCTGTACAATGGCAATAGTTGTGCTCCAGTCAACAGCATTCTTCTAGTTTTATGTCAGTGTTAACTGAGGTCAGAGGACATTGCAGCAAGTGGGCCACAATCTTGCCTAATTTTTGCCTGGCAGAGTTCTTTAAGCAAAATACATAAAAACTCTGGTGGCTCCAAACTGATGCCAAAGTCTCCCTCACTCTTCTGGATACCGAGCAATAGCAAACAGTATTGGCAGAAGGTTAATCAAAGAGTTATGAGGAATAAAGGGTTCTGTATCTATCACCATTAGCACAAAAGCTGTAACTGCAGTCTGACAGGCTTGGAAGAGCTGTGGCTGTCTGGGAAGTGCTTTTTGATCTTGTGCTCTCTCTTGTCTCTACCAATACTGCACCCATGGGGAATGCTCAGAAGCTTCTTTTGGAGACAATGGTTTCAATTGTCTCATGAGCGAGGGAAGGGGCTGGGGATCCTGTCATTTCCTGCAGTGGGGCGAAGACTGCATTGAATCTCTGTGGTTAAAGTAGGGAAACAATCATTTTAAGAATTTCAGTGTCTTAGCAAAAAGTCATCCTTGTCTCCCATCCTAGCATGGCCACAGTCGGTGACTCATGCCCACTCTGCCATTCATGTTTGAGGTTCTGCCTTTCCTCCTCTGATAGACCACTCCAGTGCTGTGGAAACAATACCCATCTTAGACCTCCTCCTCCTCCTCTTCCAAAACCATGCAACTTCCTCTGGTCATGGACTACCTGAGGAGAGAGAAGGTGCTCACCTTACCTCAGAGCACAGCCGAATTTAGCGTAATTAACATGCTTAACTCTTTATGCAGCAGTGGAAAGGATGGGACAGTCTTTTTATCCTGCATTTACAGGACCACCCGGACCTTGTCAACAGCAAAGGAACTTACTATGGTTATACAAGCAAAAAATAATATCATCAACCAACCACAAGCCATATGAGTTAGTATCAGCTGAGTCGTCTATAGTGGAAAGAATTCAAAAGTAAAAATGCAGTGTAAAGTTAATATACACAGCATCCCCTAGAGGTTCATGCTGCAACTTACAGATAGGATAACTGCTCCTTTTCCATAACTGGTTTCTCTTAAAAGTACCATCTAGTAATCATTATTATGAGAATACATTTTGGAATTAGCTTATAGATGAGTCATGGCTAAAACAATTTTGGTAATACATCTTGTAGAATAAATCTCATTCTAAAACAGGAAAAACATGTTTTGCAGAACTACTTAGCAATGTAACCTTTGCAGACTAGTGAGGGGGAAAAAAAAAAACAAACAAAAAAAACACACAGAAAAAAAACCCCCACACTATTTTGTATTTCTGATCATTGCTTATAACCAAAAATCACAGTTTATTTCCCAAATATTTATTATTGCCCTTTTTAATTAAATAAAGTGTTGCATTTTCTAGTACATGGATTTAATGTTGACAGCAATGTTTCCATGAATAAAATGGGCTCTCTTAAAGAACTTCAGTCCGTACAAAATGTTTATGCTTGATAATAGATACCCAAATAAAAATGCAGTGAAGCTTGGCCTGGATAATTCATAGAAGCATCTTGATATAGTTTATTTGATATGCAAATAAACCATTTTCACCCCTTGCATGAAACTGTTTATTAATGAAAAGTATTCATTGTTTCACCTACAGCTTCTTTTTAATGTGGAAAACAGTTTTGATACTTCCCCATGACAATATTTTGGATGCCTCCTTGTATCAAGGAGAACACTTCCTGATGAAACTATTTTGGTGTTGTTGATGTCTTGTGGAAACTGAGCTTGGAGAATACAGCAGATGGTATAGACCCACACCAGGTCAGTAAGCTGTGGAAATACAAAACTGCCAATCCTGAAATTGAAAACAGGTGGCAAAAATTTCACTTGAAGATTTGACATCTGTAAGTAATCAGCTAGTGCAAGAGCTTTGGTCAGACACAAATTAACTTCATTGCTGATTGCATTTTCAATAAGTAGAGGAGAAAGCAGCTGCAGTTGGTTAGAATCACAATAAATGAAATACATAAAAATTGTTTAGGAGGACCTTTTTTTTTTTTTTTTTTTTTTTTTTTGTTAGCTTGGGTATATACACTTCATAGCATTTAGGCTGAGAAAACAAAATGTTTTACAACAGTTTTAACAATGCTTCTAGGATCAAAGCTTCTCCTCAGAACTTCAAACTGTTTCTCACCATTCCTACACCACTTTCTGCTTCTAAAAAATGTAAATAAATAAATAAACACAGAACATCTGGATTTGATTGGGGGGAGGGATTAATTTCAAATAAAGACATTAAAAAGTTATTTTGACTAGAACAGAACAATGCTAATGGGGGATGTTGTGTTCTTGAACTTTGTCCTTTCTGGCAAGCCTTGCTTCTCCCCACAAATAGTAGTTACTGATCTGAAAATGCAGATGTCTGCACTGACCCAGTGCTGACTTTCCTAGGAACAACAGGGAATTTCAAAGCAGTCAATGTGTTAGTGGGTTCTAGTTTGAGAAAAAATGAGGTTTCTTTTATGCCAAATTGAAGTTTAGAATTTTTTCAAAACATCTAAAGAGAAGTTGTTGTAAGGCAGCCAGACTACCTGAATAGCTTCAGTAGGTAATGGTATTGATCACCCAGAATATTTCAGGTTTAAAAGATTTCAGGTTAGTCAGGGCAGAAGAGGTTTTTCCTGTGGAGGGAAACTAGCACTGTAACACTAGAGCCAGAGCAACCCTCAGAGTTGCAGTATAAAGTTGTGGAGATTATCTCCTCCACCTGATGGTGCATGTGGGACACGCCTTTATGAGAATGTAGCACTACCTGTTTCCAGAAATTCGAGGGTCTGTTGCAGTTGATTTCAATTCAGTTTTCCACAGCTGGATGTTTGAGAAAGGTTACCACCTCCAGTTAGACACCACCCTACAACAGAAGCAGCTTCACATCAAAGGTGCTCTAAGCATCCACAGCTGCACTGAAATCATAAGATCTTCAGGAGGTTGCACACTTGCATTTGCATATCCTGAAGTGATCAAAATTCTAAATCATGATCTGTGTGAGGATAGCATAATGTGAGGAAGTAACTGAGCTTACTAATGAGAAGAACCAGAAGATCAAGAGCTGGAGGACGTCTGTGGGGATATGTTCTAGATGGAATGATGTTCAGAAAGAGTGAATACATCACCCTGCAAAAATTATACCTCTTTAAGATGCTGCAGTCAGGCATCTGCAAAATGTGAAATTCTCAGTCATGTTGAGCAATCAGATAAATGTTTAATATGAGTTTAGCTTTTTAAGTGTTGTTTAATATCTGTAAACTAAAGGAAACTGTGCTGTGACTAATCAGCTCTCTGCAGAGCATCACCAAGTGCTCCTATTAAATAGAATGCCGAATCTGTGGCTTCTAGGTCACTTTGTGAGATTTAAAGATGCCGATTTATTGGCTATATGATGTATCTGGGAGTAGAACAATATTAGAATTCTTTTGCTGAATTTTTTAATGTCCGAGTTTTCTAGGAGAAGCAAGAGGAGCCTGGTCCATGACTAGCAGTTTTATGGTGCTGCTGTATATTAGATATCATCAGTAAATTACCTTTTGCTTTTTTTCTGGAATCTAGACATCCAACTGGACTCAACAGGCACAGTCATTTCATTCCTTCCCTGTGTGCATGCACACCACTTTGTTATTTTGTCACTGCCTTGACTAAGTGATTTTCTTACTGATTTTTGTCACATATATTCATGGAACAGTAAGTAAGAGATCATAGTATGCATATAGACTGTTCTGTAAATTAAGACATGCAAGTTCTTTGTCCACAGCCTTGAACAGTGTGAAGTAAGCCCAGCATTGTTTCTATACACTTATAATGTAACAAATTTCTGATATTAAATTAAGATAGGAAAGGTCTTAATTTAAAAATTTTTAAACAAGAAATAAGGTTCCTTCTGTGATACTGGGAAAATATATGATAGCAAAATAGAGTTCAGGCTTGTCACGTTGCTTTTCAGAGAAGTGATCTTCGGACTGCAGAACTCTATGCAATCTTACTCTCCCTTCTGCCGTTTTGTCATTCTCTGACAGGTCACTGGAGAAGATTACATCTGATTTTAGACAATAAGACTGGGAAGAGGTAGCAGGCAAATGGGGCCAAATTCTATGGCTGAGGCTATGAGACAGTCTCTGCATGTAACATCACCTTTTCCTTCCCAGTCTCTGCTCCTCTTCCCTGACACTGGGCTAAACAAATGTGGTACAACATGGGTCTGTGCTCTTCCTGGCAGAGCACAGGCTGATCTGGAGAGACCAGGCAGCTGCGGGAAAGGAGATGATCAGAGTAAGGCTGGAAGGTGCGGAATAACTGGACTGGAGGCAGAATAAAACCTGAATCTATTATTAAATCTATTAAAGGAGGAATTCCCAGTCTAGACCAGTTCCTGGTGGGATAGACTTGTCAGAGCACTGGATGGTTAGTGCTCTCTTAAAGCCTGTCATTGAAGAGATGGGAAAGACAACTTTGGTTATATGGAGACAGACTTGATTTGGAGCCCGAGGACATCAGAGGGAATGTCAGTCTGGGGTTTTGTATCCTGCAGGGATGAGGGAGGAAGGCACACAGTGAGGAGTGGGGTCACATGCACCTGGGGGGTGGAGGGGGAAGAGGAAACAAGTAAACCATAAAATACATTAAAAAAGAAGCAAGATTCGGTTTGCCCCTGGTTGAATGCACTACAGATCTAAAAGAAATTGTATGAGCTTGTCTATGTGAAATCACTTGTATTTAAAGCTGAAGGTGAAAAACAATATATTGACGAGCCGTGCTTCCTGTGGAGAGGCTGTATAATAACACAGAAAGTTTTCTCCCACGGCTTTCAGTCTCCTTACTTCAGCAAAACTGATGGGAGTAATAAAGTAAGTTGTTGCCTTTCCCTCCTTACTACATTTATGTGAGAGGAGGAGGCTGAATTTCCTGTCTTTTATTACTTTTCTCCTCCAGCAGTAGGTAGAAAGTGATATATGCTTCATACTTCTTTACAGATTATACTGGACAGATGCATAGAAACAGCTTAGTTAAATCATGTGAAGGAATACCTGCATTATGCAGTGTGGAAAATCTGATGCTTTTGGTAAAACCAGGCAGAAATGGAGATTCATTGTGGGCACAAGAAGTTGTGAGGTTATGGTTTACCATTAATAGAAGAGGAAAAATGTCCACCATGAGTTACGCAATAAATTTGAGTTAAATAAAAAACCTTTGAAAGGCCCTGCTTCATGGAAGTGTCAGTGGGTTTGTGGGCTCATTTAGAGCCAAACAATGTGCACAAATGCAACAAACTATGAGAAACTTTCACATGATTGACAACATGTGATACACAAGCTGAAAAACTGGTTTTAGTCTTTGAAGCAAATGGGCACTTGCTGTCAATACTGGTTAGTGTTTAACAAACTCTTCCTCCCAAATTTGTTTAACGTTACGAATGTGATGAAGGACTTCAGCACTTACGAACTCAGTGTTTTCGTGGCAAATTTATAGTAATTCATAAGTGGAATTAAAGCCTTGATTGATTTGCTTGCTGTTATCACTTAGTTTGCAATCCCGAACACTCAGCTGTTGATCCGGGAGTGGCCTGAAAATTAAGACCAAAAAGAAGTAATGCCCATTGTGTTTCTGAAATCCTGCTTCTTTCTAGGGATTAACTTAACTGCTCTTAAGGTTTACAAAAAGACATTGCTTGCCTTGGGATCCAGCATGTGCAACTCACTTCTGAGAGTGCAGCTGGTCTTTGTCAGTGAGAGAAGTTCTCAGCTTGTCTTCTGAGCCCAAGAACTGGTGTCCTGTGCTTTCATAATATCCTGGTGGTTATGGACTCTCTAGGGAAGTGAGGCAGAGTTCACCGTTACCTTTACTCTGGGGGAGGTCTTCCATCTCTTGCGTTTGAAGTTTTTCTGGAAAATAGTGAAGATTAATTCAAACCAAGGAGAGAGGGCAGGACAGACAGTCTATAAAATCTATGAGGACTGTAACTAGCCCTGATTTAAGAAAAGTTTACTGTGAATTTCAAGAGAAAGTTCTGTCACAGTGGGTATATGCTTTCCAAAACTAGACAGCAGGATCAAGTGAGCAGCTCAGGCAGGTGAGAAAGGTGGCCAAGCCAGCTTTTTGATAAGGTGGAGGTGCCATTCCTCAGTCCTACTGACTGAGCCTGTCTGCATCCTTTAGAACTAGATGGTCTTGCCCTTACAGTTAACTGAAGAGAAAATAACTGTAAACCAGGCCTGTTAATGGTAATGGGTTTGGAAGTGGTGGATCTGTGGGACATACTGCAAAAGGACAGCCAGCTTGTGCAAGCTGAGCAGTCAGTTGGCCAAGACACCTAGATATCCAGGAACTGGTAATTTATCCCTCTATAATTCAGATGTGGAATGATATATCTTTAGTACTGAGCTGTTTCTCTGCTTGAGTAGATGAGATGTATGTGTTGAGGAAGGCAGTCAGCATTCAGCAAGAAGACAGATTAATTTAAGATTAACTCCTCATTGGAGGGGAACTGACAGGCCTGTAGGAGATGGGCAGTTTTAAGGGCTGTTAAAGTCCCATTAAAGTTCACCAGCTTGGGACTTGCTTGAGTTGCAAATGTTTTGACAGTGTGAATACATGTGGTACAGAGGGAGAGTTTGTGCCATAAATTAGCGCTGAGCTAATTCAAAACAAAACCAAATTGCTCTTGAGAAATTTAAGTATGATTTCTAGGGTTATAATAATTTCCAGGAATCAGGCAAATCTTTTACAACACTGAATGTAGTCGAGCTGGTATTGAATCTGTTCCCTGCTGCAAGATGTGAAGAGCCGGTTTGCAAACCTTACTGTGGCTGCTCTGGCTCTGGATGGGCTGTCAGCCAATATGTGGGTTAAAACCTTGGCAGCAAAATGCTGTGACAAAGAAATATAAGACTGCTCTAAAAGATGCCTTTTTGTGCATCTGACTAGTGCATTTCTGTCACTGAATTTCAAGGGCAGGGCATGTGGAATCATAGCTGACTGTTTACACTATTCTTCCTTTGGAAAGAGAAAAGAAATAGCACAGCATTATTATGTGTGCAAATTGAGACAGCATTATTATGTGCTTCTTAGGAATAAAATCTGTGATGAGTAGAATGAGAAGAAACACAAGTGATTTTTCAAGTGTGTTTTACAGATATATCAATCTCTGTCTAACAAAATAGGCCAAATTTTGACTTATTTTCTCAGCTTATTCTGTACATGGATATTCTTGTCTTCGTCTAGTAATTAAATACAGAAATGTCATTTTATCTAAAAAAAAGTCTAAAACACTCTATTTTCTCTCTTACTTAAAGATATTTTTCCTCTTTCTCCTTTGAATTTGTGTTCTAGCCAGTGATAATAAAGAACCGGAGCAACAGCTTGAGTGAGTGACCGAAAAGAACTATAAATGCTCTGCACTGGAGTGGTTACCCAAGCAGAAAACCAACTAAAAGACCTTGTGAAGGTCTTTTCCTCATAGAGTCATTCCTTGAGCTCTCTGTAGGCACTGGGCAGTGTTTGCATGCATCTAATCACTGAGTCTACCATGTCTGAGTTCCTATAAGCTGTTTCATTTTGAAAATAAGCTTCTCCAAAGCATTTAAGCACATTTGTGTTTTTTAAGGAATATACTGAACTCTCTTGTTCCATGTGTCGTGTCTATTTTTTTTACCCTCTGAAAAGTAATATAGCATATTCTTCATGTGATGATTAATGTGTAATGATGTTCACGCATTACATAATGTCCTATCTTCCACTTAGAAAAGCATTGGCACAGCAGAGAGTTGCAAATCTGTCCCTTCATAAAGTGTAGACTGATGAAATTTGATCTGGCGCATCCCTGCAGCTTCCAAAACACCATGTGTTTTGCAACATGGCTGTTTCCATTTCTGCCTCCTTTAAAAAAAAAAAAAATAACGCACAGATGAAATGTATGTCCGCAGCATGCTAACAAGCCCACCCCAGCAGGAGCGCTGCAAAGCTGATAAGGTTTTTTTCTGGAACTGTTGTGGTTGAATTGGAAGATGTTTAATACAGAAGAAAAAAACCCACATTTATTCAATCTTCTCCCAGAATATGTCTCTCCAAATGCCTAAGTTCCATGTAACTTGTCAGCAATGCAGTTCCCTAATTTTATTTTGGTATGGTGGGAGTGCATGTAAACAGTGTCAGCTGTAACATATATAAAAAAACAAGTTTTATCTGTAAATTCTAAAATGCCTTTATAGGAGTTGAGTCCTTCCACTCCTGTTCATCAGTTAAAAACTGAAAACATGCCCTTCCTGCACTATACTCCACAGAGCTGCACAGTCCACAGTACTAGCTTATCTGCCTTTTGGGAGAAGACAAGGGCAATATTCAGTACTCCATGTACTGGGCAGTCCAGTTAAACATTTTCTGGATAATTTCATTGCTTTGACAAGTTTCAAGATTGATGCAATATTTTATCTTCTGTTTCTCCAGTATCTCCGCCAGTTTCCAAAGGGTTTACTTATTTTCTGCCAATGTCTTTCTATCATTCATATCTCAAACTGGCTTAATTTGTGTATTTATGCCTCTGATTTCTGATGGATTTAATACAGCTGTTATTTGACTCTAACACATTTCTCCAACAACTCCTCCTTAATCTATGATTTTTTTTTTCTTTCTTTCTTTCTTTCTTTTTTGGGTCTCACATCAATTCTTGCAAGGCAGATTTTGTGCCAAAGTAAAAAGTATGTCTGCTCTAATTTCCTCTCATTAGTGTTCTAGAAACATGATATTTTTCTCCAGCAGATCTCCTGATCTAGGATTTTTGCTGATTTTAGCTGAAGCTAAAATGATAATTTCTCCTGAATAAAAACCAAACCAAAACCTGAAGGCATTCAGACCCATTGTGATTTCAGTGACAAATTTAAGCTTCATTAGACAAGACAGAAAATATTTTGCCAACAGAGAGACTGGAAGAAATAAGCAGTAATAAAATCGTGCATAGCTGTTATCAAGTGCTTGTCACCAGTAACACAGACCGTGTTTAACAGAGAAAATGAGTTCCATTATCTGCATCTTACAGATTTCAAGAGAGGCATTCATTGAGATATTATGCAAAAATACAAAAAAAAAAAAGCAACCTGAATTTTTACAGCCTATATTTAGTTTCTTTTAGAGAATGCATCTCTACACTATATATATTTACCGTAATTACTTACGTGTCTCTTAATGCTTCCTCGAAAACTGAAGCTTAGTCAGCTCTTGCGGAGGACCGTATCTATGGTACTGCACTGGGCCAGATTGGAGCCCTTATTATTTAGAATCCCTACTATGTTTTCAGAAGTCCTTAAAACGCCTACTTCATGCATGCAAGTGAAAATAGAAGGCAATAGATCTTTCTTAAAGATCTTTGTGCTATTCTTTTGGAAGAAAATATGCAGAAATTAAGGAACCGGGTAAATATATAGAGAAATTTAAGTTGAACATCAATTGTTCAACAACTCAATTTAAGTTGAGGGTGAGAAGACCTTGAAATAAGCTTCAATGTCTATTTTTAATAAAATGCCATTTTCATTTCGTGCCCATGCCATATCTACAAAAAAAAAAAAAAAAGCATCACAGATAAAACACTGCAAGCATAATTCAGTGTATCTATAAAGGTGTGAAAATCAGGAAAAGATATCTTAAGAATTCTAAAGTACTAGCATTTAATTAATGTATTTTTCAATTGTTGCTAACCTAAACATGTAACCCTACCATATAAACCCAGTGACACCACCTTTACGTCTCCTGACCCTTGAAGCAGCTCTGTGTTTGCACATGACTGTTTACTTCTCTTACTTTTTGTGGGACATTTTATGAAAACCACCTTGACACCACAGTGTAGTGAGTTCTGGCACTAAGCCTTTACTGTTTATTAAATGAATTCATTAATTCTACAAATGACCAATCTGTTTACTTGGAGCTGGATTAATCTTTCTTAATCCTGAACCATTGTTGGTCTAGGAGCCCTTTGTGTGCAGAAAATGAAAGAAGATATATAGTTTCCTTGTTTGATCCATAATGAAAGTGAAGGGGTTTAAATTTATGGCTCCAGTAGAAATCAATTTGTGATCTTGAGCTGAAAAGATATCCAAGTTATGTCTCCATAAACAGCTGTAAATTTTAATATTCCTATCTTTAAAAAATTCCCTTTTGCCACTCTACTGGAAGAAAAATCATGCTCTTTTTTTTTTTTTTTTTCTTCAGCTTTTATAATATCAGATTACTATTACATTCTCTGCTACACATTTCTGGCCAAGAGCAATTGCTTGTTCATTTTCCAGTTTTCCAAATCCTGAAGTCTGTGAAACATCTAATACTACAAACTACTTCCTTTCTACTCCTGTGATGGGGGAAGAGGGATTGAGGATACAGAGAGAGGAATGTGCCATATTTAAGTCATGCAGGGGTTACATTCCACCATCTGCCTTTCTTTGAGGAGTCCAGGGTGTATTGAGTTCTCAAAAGTGTCACTCTATATGTGGGCTAGATTTTGACACACTGCCACAAACCCATTAATAAATCTGTTTGAAGATACTAAGAGGCTTAGGAGTTTGCCCTTGTTTGCAGACAAACTTACTAAGGGTGGTTTCAGTCTGTTGGGCACCACTGACAAGGGAGGAGAGGAAATCCTTCATCTCTGTGCCATCAGTGTTTGTTGTACCTGATGAGGCATTATGCCATTGTGCCAACTTTCTTCTTTTATTTCTGCTGTGCCAGGTTGCTCAGATTTTAACCTGTGCCCCTCTACCTGTATGTATGGGCAGCTCCATTGTGTTGAAATGTGAGCTCTGTTTTCCGTCTGTATCTCCTTGCTTGAGCAGCCCAATCCTGCGTGGCTGCCTTTAGGTGAGCGCTGGCATTGATCCTTGTGGTGATTCGAAGTCAGCCTGACAGGGCTACCCAGGAAGCCAGTTACCCTCTGGTGCTGCTCCAGCACCTGTGAGTGACAGGCCTGTGCAGAGCTGACCCGTGGTGTCTTGGCCAGAGCAGCGTCCCTGCAAGCACTGCTCTTTTCCTCTGCACGCTGCTGTGCAGAGGCACTGTGTGTGTTGTCTGTGCTAATCCACTTCTTGAGCAATGGGCTTCCTTCTGCCTTAGCCTTTGGCTTTTCCTCAGGCTAAAACTGAAGATAACCCTTCGACCAAAGTTGCCTTTGGCACTATCTTCCGGGAAGGGCAGAATTAGCCAAGCTAGCACAGGTTCGTACATACCAGTTATTTACTGTCTTCTTTCTTAACAAGTCATGCAAAATGAGTTCCAGACATATGCTGCAGGTCAGATTATGAATGCCTACTTCACTTCTTGTATGCTTTTCTCTCATATCCTAAAGATGCTTTCAAGTTGGAACAATCAGATGGACACCTAGGAGACAGCTCTACTGCTACTGTCCAATACCAGCAATCATACTGTAATCTAGTTACTGACCAGAAAAAAAAAAAAAAAAACAAAAACTTCACAATGTGTTTAAATAAGGTGAATTTGGTATTAGTATTCCCTGGAAAACCTTTGAATCGAGTTTGGAAAAAAAAGAATTTGCATATAAATAGAATATTATAGAGATATCTCCATTTCTCTCGGCAAGGCATTTTTTGTTGTTGTTGTTGAATTCTTTACTTTTTACAGCTTTTTAAATAAATAATTCTGTAGTTTAACAAGGGTTTGAGGTTTGGGGAGGTTTGGACAGAAAATATATAAACTACATATGAATGAACATTTTGACCTTATTGCTACGAGTTAATCAGAAAACATCAAATTACTTAAAATGTGTTAACTACTTCCTTTTCTATGCTGTAGTTGATAATCCACAAGAAAATAAAATTATTATTAGTGCAAGTTGTGTGCTGGGTACATAAGCACATTCCAGTTATACTTCCTTTTGGAAGCTTAGTATGTGCTAAATATTCATCTATGTACAGCTTGGTGTCTGCATTACTAATAATTATTGCAAGTGCTGCTGGAGATGTGGATATTGAAGATATTAGTATAGTGTGCAAAGATTAAGTGAATAGTACTCAAATATGTTTCTTTTCTTCATTTTTTCCTTATATTTTGAAAGGAAAGGATAAACCAGAATCAATTCCAATGTCATTATCTTTCTTTTCAAGGTGATTTTGTCTTCGTGTCTCAGAAAGTGGAGGGCTGAGATAAAGGATTAAGCTCCACATTGTTAGCTTAATCATAATTGTGTTTTTATCATCCCAAAAATAATGCAGAAAAGGTCTGCAAGTGTGGGATGCAGATGTGCATAAGACTTGTAAGCACCTAGTAGGTGTAAAATGTTTTATGCCTTGCACTTCTGTTATAATCAGCCTTCCTTAGACTCTTGTTCTAACTTCAGTTCTGAAAGCAACTTAAATCCTTCTAGAATATGTGTGAAAAAAAAAAATAACCACATCAAATTAAAACACCTCTTTTTTTTACATTTTAAATCTTCTTTTTGCTAAAATAGCTTCAAAACCTTGATACTGGCTAGGTTTTCAGTGATGACTGATATCACTGTGTACTGACCAAAATTCTCTCCCTCCTCTTACTATACAGCATCTTCAAGACTGCAAGCCTTCTTTGAGACAAAACTTGTATTTTTTTAGTCCTGTATGTATCCAGTCAGCAATAAATTTAGATCTTGGTCCCCAAGTGGAACTGACAGAGAGAACAGTAAAACAAATCTATAAGAAATTATAAAGCCAAAATCAGATTGCTTGTAAATTCAATGTGCAAATTATTGTGTTTGTGAAACTGGAGAACATGAATGAAGCTGGAATTCAACAATATTTTCTCAGTGTTGATGTAAGCTAGTCAAAGTAACAGTATTGTTACCAGTGGACTCAGATCTTGGCTTTACTTACACCATTTCAATTTACCTGTATGATTACATAAATAATTGCAGAGTGAAAGTAAATTAGGCAATTCAAAGAAACAAACAAACAAAACCCTAAAACACTAGAAAAGCCCAGCCTGCTGCAGTCATGGTTGTGACAAAGATAAAGTTCTAGAAGTGTGATAATGTGCTCTTTGGGACCACTTGTAGTGATGAAAAATAGTTATTGAATAGAAAGCAGCTGAGAAGGGGGAAGTCTGAGTTCAGATTGTTGATAAAATGGATCTGGAAGGAAATTACCAGTTATGTTATTTCCCTCTCATAATACCTATTATTATTGATACTGATTCTGCATTGGACATGAGTCTTAGTCACTACTTATTATATAATTGCAAGGAAAACACACCTTGAGATAGTCTTATTATTTAAACATTCTTTTTTTTGTTCTGAACAAGCAATTCAACAGCATTACAGTGATCATCATCTTCCATCATTCAAAGTTTTATCATCATTGGCTTCTGATTCCCGTTGCAGGCCTCATAAATTCTCATCGCTAGTTGGGAAAAATAGGATCATGCTAAGCATTATTTTCCCACATATTACTACAATTCTGTTAGCAGTTTCAGACAAGCCCTAAAAAGAAAGTATGAGGATATGGTTCTTTTGTTGGTTGAACCAAATCATGACTCAAACTGACACAGCTATTTGTGTGCCAATTATCAGTGTGGGATAGTTTTTAAAAATCGTGTTATTTTTAAATTTGTTACGAAATTTGTTGTATCATTGTCAAGGACATATTGAAATTCAAGCTTATCTGTCTTTCCTAATTTAAAGTCAGAAAGATAGAATTGGTCCTAGGCCCATGAATCAGGTACAGATGAAAAAAAAAAATGTCTCTATTTTGTTGAGGTGTTCATGGGCAGAGTTAATTTAAATGAGAAAATTTCCCTTTTTTTGAGACATGTGGCTGATTTCTGCTGTGATATTCATCATTTAATATGTAAGCCCTGTACCTGGAGAATGTTTATATTTGGAAAGAGTCTGTAACTTCATGGGACTAGTATTCGTATCTTTCATCAACATTTGTTGGTTTCTCACCCTTATTGAAAGGGTCATAATAGAAATAATGGTTCATAAGACAGGCTATAGAAAGTTACTTAAGCTAAAGTAGCATGATGGCATTTTCTGTCCTTTGATGAGTAAATCTGTGTATTTGATACTTGATTTTGCTGGCATTTGGGCTGTGGCATGTTTAGAAAGTTGATCATGTATCTCACAAGCAATCTGCTGAATAAAGGTTTCAATGTATGAATATTTCTAGTCTTTCAAAAGAAAAATCTCGCTGATTATGATGCATTTATGAAATTAGTCAAATTGCAGAGTTGACTTAAATGTGTGCAATCATGAAATGTAAATAACGCACACATTTCAGAAATGCAATTCTGAAATTCCACAGAACTTTGTTTGACCTCATGGAAAGGTGGAGGAATACTCAAAACTAGTTCAATGAATGGAAGAAGATTTCTGCATTTTCTTTCTCCTTTGGTTACGTTGCAACCTGAAAACATGTAGAGTTTCTTTTTTGTTTTATCTTCCTTATAAATAAAGCTTTATGTGGACCAGACTTCCTTACAAAATGAGAGCTGTCTTACTTGTCAAGTTCAGCTGTTGTATTTTGGGTCTATTTGCTTAGAATTTCTCTCTCTTTCATTGAGGGCTGGCTTGGCAAAGCAGAGAACCCATGTCCCCACCACATTTAGGTGTCTTCTTCCCTTTCAGCAAATCTTTCTTGTATAGCCCAGCATTTCTGATCTGTTAGAGCCACTTGTATAATTCACAATATTGAAGTGGACAAACAGGATTGATTTATGTTAATGGCAGAAGTTTTAAGCAGTTCTATGTATTTCACAGTGGAGGACACACATCTTTCTGCCCAAAACTTCTGACTAGCAGAGCCACCTCAAAAGGCAGAAACCACCTGATGTACAAGACAGAGGTTTCAGATGTCTTCCATCAGTTTAGGTTAACATCTACTTAAGAAGTTGTTTTAGTACTTGTTAAGATGAAAATTCAAGTGGTAAAAAACCTGTTACCTGGATACATTTAAACAATAGAGGCCAAAACCTTTATTTTTTATGTGAACATGCACACTTGTACAGAAGGAAGTTTGAAACACTTGTTTTAGATATGAGTGAAAGTGATTCTGCCTGTAATTTTCACCCATTCCCATTCCTCGGTGTCTTCTCTAAATATTATGTGCAAGTGTTTCCAGTTTGTGTGAATGATGCTCCTAGTCCTTTAAAGCATTTAATGGAAATTCTGATCAATCACATCAGCTATGGGGGGTTGAACTGGCCAACTGTGGCAAGAGCTTTTGATCTTCCCAGAAGTCACCAAATAATTTCCAGTCAGTGAAACCTTTTTATAGATTTGTTTCCTTTATCCCCACCCGACTGCTTCTCTAACTTTATTCAACATGGAGCTGAAATCTTAAATTTTAGTATAACCCAAGGAGAAAAGGAGCTGTAGATATAAGGATTTTTATCACTAATTTTATGAAATCTTCAAGAGCAAGAGCTGAAGGATCAGACCAAAACACCATCTTCATTACATATTCATTAGAAAGACCTTACTCTACTTTTACTGCTTAAAAATACCGCAGTACAGGATAAGCCATACAGACCTTCCCACAGAGATAGTGGCTTGCCAGTAATATTACTGTGTATAAAACTGATGGTTTACACATAAAAATATCAGTTGAAAACAGTAGTTCCCTCTTTAACTGATTTAAAGGCTTACTATAGTTTTGCATCTCTGTTCACACAAGTTGGAGAAGCTGCTATTCATCTGTGCTTGCCAACATTGTGATTTTATTATAAATCAGACATTACAACATTTGGCTTCTTTTCAATTGATTTGAATGACATGTTCTCCTTCAGTGTTAATTAAAGCAAGAGCTCCAAGATCTAAAAGATAAGACTATAATACTTCAGTACATTTCCTCTAAAATGCCTTTTATGAGATTTTTTTTAAAGTACACAGTGACTTCAACCAGAAATATCCAGCAGTTCTAACTTGTGTTGGAATTTTAAGTCTCAGAGTGCTTTTTCTTATGGGATGAACTTTTTAGAACTTAAAAATAATTTTAAAATCCATTATCTGAAAATTTATGTAAGTTTTATTTACATAAAAGTAAACCATCCTGTTCAGCTAATTTCAAAAATATTTCTCATTTTCCCAGCTAGAAGTCTGCTGGGATAAACAAAGAGAATATTCTGGAGCAGAGCTGGTCCAGCCAAGCTCATCACTCCTCTCTCTCTATCCCCTGTAGTTTAAGGAAAAGGTTTAATGAAGTAGGAATCACACAGTACATTTGTTTCTTTATTCCTTGAAATCACAGCCAGAT
Source organism: Hirundo rustica (assembly GCF_015227805.2). NCBI lineage: Eukaryota > Metazoa > Chordata > Aves > Passeriformes > Hirundinidae > Hirundo > Hirundo rustica. Next base: position 137,057,106 of record NC_053450.1, read on the forward strand.
TTTATCTCACATTGCAGCTCAGTATCCTCACTCTGCCAATCCAGGACAGTTAACTAGTCTATTGACAACTGTGTTTTACAGATTTCACAGTGAAAAAACCTCCAAAGATTAGTTTTAAACTGAATAGTTATCACTTCCTGCATTTAATTCTTGCTACTATTCAATTTAGAACCTCCAAAGATTAGCTTTAAACTGAATACTTATCACTTTCTGCATTTAATTCATGCTACTATTCAATTTAAAAGGATAACATGGATTCTGAATACAGTTAGATGATTCTAAAGCTTCCTTTTGTAGGTGTAGCTTGTATCTGTAAAAAAAATGTTTATCAGTGTAATGGTGGAAAAAGTCTTTTTTGGAACATTTTGTATGTTTCAAAGAGAAAAATCACATAATTAAAAATTTTAAAGGGGCAAAAAATTGTATAATAATAACATAGAAAATCTCTGTCATGGGGAATGGCCCAAGCCAAATTTTGCAGATCCCGTGGTGCAATTATACTGTAAAAGAAAATATGGAGAAAATTTTGTAGAATTTCCAAGCCAGTGGAAATACCCCAACACACTTCTTTCTTTCTCACCGTCATTATATTATTATAATTTTAGAAACCAGTATATGTTACGAACACCTTTAAAGGTTAGAAACTACGTTCATTTCTGTTCAGGATGTGGGAGAACAAGGTGTAATTGCTTTTGTTTACAAATGGGTCTTAGCTTGAGGTGAATGGGATTTAAAGCCCTCCCCTAACTTTCACACGTTCTGTCTACTAATTTAGGTGATTGTCTCAACACGTCAGGCACGTATGGTAGCCATGAAAAGAGTAGACTGGAGCAGGACTGCAAGATGGGGGCGAAATGCTTTTTTTGCCTCTGTCTGAGTGTGGATTTTGAGCCACCAAGACGAGGCAGGAAAGGTGCTTCAGGGGAAGAAAAAGGGGTGGTGCAGACATGTACCTGAAGGTCTGTAGGTGTGTGGTGCTCCCCTGGCCTGCAGAAGGTGCTGAGGTGTCCCAGTGCCACAGTCTCAGGACATCCATGGAGCCAGCATCAGTGTGGGGCATGGACAGGGAGCCCTATTGCCCATGTGTGTCTGAGCAGTCTGACGGCAACGTGATCCCCAGAACAGCATGGCAAAGTGCCTGCAAGCTGAAGCAGGGAGGGCTGCTTTGATTAGATTTTGATAAGGAATGTGGAGGAATAAGTTGGTTCACCCACTGAGCTGTCCCTCTGCGTCAGGCTGCTTACTGTCTGATAAAATAGGGAGCACAGTAGCAATTTGTTGAAGACAATGTTCTAAGAAATGTTCTAAGAAATGCAAGGAAGCAGGCTTCAAAAAGACACCTATTAAAAGAAAAGAAGTCTGATTTCTTGGGGTCTGAGTAAAGATATGGCCTAAGATTGCTTGTTTTGAATGTCAATTAAATGCTGATTTCTCAGCTGATCAAGCAACTTTGTCTCACATAATTTCAGCTTGGTCAGGACTGATCAAATAACTCAGGAAATAAATTTAGCAGATTTGGGGAAGTTTGATAGAAGAATAGAACCACATAGAGCCTAAAGTGTATTTGATATTGTTTCTGTATTGTAACAGATTTTTCTATACCCATGGCTCCTATGACTGTTCCTGTTGTGATGCAGGAAAATCTCACTTATTTAAACCTTTGATAGATAATTTTATATTTTCCCATATCTTCTGTACTTTGACAACATGTGGATGCTTATTAAGGACCTTGGAAGTGGTACCATCTTTTCTCAGAGGGTTCTGTTAACAAAAAGCAGTGGAAGCACATAATTGTTTACCAGTCTATCCTTTCAGCATTTTCCTTTATTTTGCCACTTCTTTTGAGAGGTCCTTTTTTCTGTTTTTTGAACCAAATCACCTTCTTCCTAGCACATCAAAAGCACAGAGCACCCTTCTACTTCTTTTAAACACAAAGACAGTAAGAAAAGCATATCTGATTGTTAGTGCAAAAATATGCAAACTTAACTTCACTCTCTCTTGATGGTGTTAATAATAAGCAGAAAAATACTTTGATAGGGTTTTGGATTGGGCAAAAAAATGAAAACTTCTGAATAATTAATGGTTTGTCAGCTGAGAATTTTATAGGTTTGTTTTGCTGATAGTTTTACTAGTATGAAAAAGTTGCAAATGAGCATGGAAATGTCCAAAAGTAATATGTTAAACACACCACCCAACTGCTCATCCCTTGCAGAAGATATATTGGGTGTCTGCAGACTTCACACATCACTCATGTTTATCATTTATACAGCAGGACAGCTTTATTTATGCACTGGAACAGCTGTTTATGAGAATGTCACATCTTTCATAATGTGTATTTGCCTTTCACCATGGCTTCCAAGCTCTTTCGACATAAAATCAGTGGGAAGACCTAAGTCTGTACAAGAGTTTCTCTGTCTCCTCTATGTTTGTTTTCTTAGGTGATTAAAATATTTTTGTTAGACTTACTCTGTTTTGAAAAGTGTCAGCCGTGGGTAAGCATGCATTAAAGTTACAAATATTACAGGAAGAGCTTTTCCTGGACAGAAAACAAGCAGAAAAATAAAACGGTTAGGATGTTTAGAGGAGTCTACAAAACTTAGACAAAATTCCTGAATCTTGTAAAAGTATAATAGTTCTTTTAAACACTTATGTTGCCATAAACACTTTATCAGGGATACAAATGGCTATTTTATGGAGTTGTACAAAACCTTTATAAAAAATTCTTTGGTTTTCAATTATGATTAGCAAACCAGTGTTGTGTTCACTCATTACATGGCTTTGTTTTGCCTTTCTTTTCTTGTCAAACAGGTGTATTGTATGAAGTTGTTCAGAGCTTCCCTCGAGTGGAGGAAAATGTGGAGGTGGATTCATATGTAAGCAGCCACAGGTGGAGAAGGCACTCAGAGTCACTCAAATCAGTGGACACCAACAGAGCCAGCATGGGGCAGGATTCTTTGGAGCCAGGGGGTTTCACCGACCTGCTGCTTGAAGAGGGACATGACAACACTACGCAGATTGAGGTAGATATTAATTTTGTCTATTTTTAAATTAATTTTATTGTCTTTGATTGGGGGTAAGTAAAAAATTAGGATATTTCCTTTAGGGTATTCAAGTACTTATGGAGAGGAGTACCTCTGGTTATTGTATTCGTGATCCTATCAGCACATGGAAGCTGGAGTTTTCTCTTGTCCTGAGGCTGGAGCCTGTCCTTTATGACTTTTGAAGACAGTCTCTTGATGATATTTGGTTTTTTGCTAGAAAACAGTTAAGGGAATTCCCATGTTTTAGCAGTTTTTGCTAGAAAACTGGGAAAGGGAGTAGTACGAAAATATAATAAAATTGAATTCTGTTTTAAACACCTTAGTTTGTGAGTCTTTTCCTGACCTTTCTGGAGAGTGATATCCAGGCACAAAGGGGGAAAGACCCTAGCAAAATGAGAAATTAGAAGAAAATTCAGGTTAGTCATTAAAAAAAATTGCATATATTTGATTTTTAGTCTTCCAAAGAATAAGATGGATTGAGTCCATCTATGTGAAATCTTGGTATTTTCTCCCTCTGTTTTATAGTGTTATTCAACCACCAGTTTCTTGTTTAGATGCCAGATAGCTCTCTGTCCTGTTTTCTTTGGTTCTTTTATTGTTGTTGTGGAGGGTTTTTAAGTATTGAGTTTGGGGTTTTATTATTAATAAAATCTACATCCTGTTTCTCAGTAAAATGCAGTTTGGAATAAACTACACTTAACATCTTCAGTCAATATAATCTGCTTCCAAAACCACAATGTTGGGGTTTTTTTTCAGTTCCAGGAAGCTCACTCTCACAGGACAAAAAAAAAAAAAAAAAAATTGTTACTTACACAATTAAAAAAAAAAAAAAAAATGCAATATAAAACCCATGTGTAGAGACAATGGAATCTCCACTGCATGAGAAAAAAAAATAGTGCATTCAGAGGGGCATGTTTTGTGCTTGTTTTTAAGGTTCCCAGTTGGCACAGCACTAACTACATTTTTCCTTATATGAACATGAAAGTCACTGGTTGGTAAATTGTAGTTTTGAATTTCACGTTGATTTTCCTTACTTCCTTTTTGCCACTTGTAATCCCCATTTGCCCATACCTGTAGCAATTCTTTTGGGCGATAACACAGATCAATCTTGCTTCTAGTTATTTTAGCAGGTAAAGTGCAAGCTGTCTCAGGTACAGGGAAGTTTTAGTAGCTGATCTTTCCATGGCTCACCCATAGATCCCTATGCAGTGTTTCCATTCAGCTGGGTTCCAAGCTCTTATGAAGCAAAATGGTCAGATGTCCCCCTCTAACATTTATGTATAGCATGATTTGGGGGGGAAAATGATCGCTTGCAAATGGATATTCATAGAATTTTATTTTTCCAGGAACATCTTTCCTGACAGATTAATGGCTTTACAGTGTCTTAACCTGAAAAGTTTATTGAATTCAAGTTTTGTGTTCTCTTGCAAACCTCTTTTTCTAAGGTCTTTTCAGCACAATAAGATAAGGGAGTTGTGGTTTTACACATTATCGGATTCCATTGAAAATCCCCACTACAACCCACAGCATCTCACAAAAAAACCCCTTGATGCCTGGCCTTATAGAGGAGGTAGAGTATACAACAGAAATCCACAGAGGAAGAATCCATACATTGCAGTCTTCTGTAGCTTGGCAGCTTATCTCCAGAAGTGCTGGAGAGCTTATTGATTATTTTAAATCCTTGCTGTGTGTATATTGCAGTGGTTGCTAAAGAAAATCCTGAGAATGAGTATTACCTGCCACTTACATTTAGTGATGCTGCGGGATGATGACATCTCTCCTTTACAGATACCGGTTTTTACAGATACTGTTTTCTCTGAAATGTTTTGTGGGGTTACCATGCGAATGCAGACTTCTTTAATACAAAGACTGACAGTGATGAACATGTTTTCACTTGATATTATTTGGTGTCCTCTTTATAGTGATGAGTTTACTTTCTCTCCAGCTTTATAAACCTAAACCCTTACTCCCTCTCTCACTCCTATCCCTCCCTGTTTAAAAAACAAAAAAAAACCAAAACAAAACAAAACAAAAAAAAACCAAAGGAAAAAACCCAACAACAAAACCAAGACAAAAATAAATCCAAAAAAGCCTCAAAAACCAAAACAGACAAGGGAAAAAGGGAACACCATAGGTAGATATTTCTGGACACTGTTTAAAATCAAATATTTCTTGAATTATCAATCCATACAATCAACCGTAAGGTGAAAAAAGATAAAATCAAACCTGTGTGCAGCACAGTTTAGTTCCACTGGTTTTCCTTTTATTTTAAGGTAATGACATTTTTGATTAATTTTTTCCCTTTGGAGTCACTGGAGTTGTTCTGTAGTTTCACAAATTCATGCTGCATCAGCCATCAGCCCTGATCCAGAGGTTATTTTAACTTCAGCTTGAGTGGGAGCATGAAGTGCAGGTCTTCTAAAGCTCTTCATGCTTTGTAAGATTGGTTTGTCACACCTTTCCAGCACTCAGGATGGACTTCCTCCTATGCATAGGAAAGATGGTAATGGTGAGATTCTCTTTAGGGTGCAGACTCTCTGATCCAAATGGAGCAGTGCAGCCGGCAGGGAGCCCAGGTGTCTCTCTTCACATCTCCGTTTTGTCTCCTGCATTTGTTCGGCACTGTGATTTGGAAAAAGACTCATACAAAATGATATACACATTCATGTGCTTTTTTTAAGTAAAGATGTTCTCTTGAACTGGTCTTGAACTAAATTACAGAGACTAGCAGAAGCAGTGGTTGTAACCATTTGATTTGCTGGGCCTTCAGAAAAGAGCAGAGCCTTGGGAAGAAGAAGATAAGACTTTTAAGTACCCTTTGTACTGCTGGAGAATAGGAATGTCTTGGTCCACAGGTGCAGTGTTGGGGTGGCACAAACCCACAAAGATGGATGTTGCCAAAAGAAAAGCATGAGACATAAGTTTCTGCTGCAAGCCAGATAGGACTCCTGACTGTAATTTATAGGGTAAAATTAACATATAACACTCTTAAAACAGTATGACTATCTTGAAAGTACTCCTCTTCTACTTTAGAAGGATTATTATGGTTTGCCAAATAGAGACTATAATGTTGCAAATCCAAAAAGCCTCCCAAGGATGGAGGTTAGTCCCATTTGCTTTATTTGCAATTGGTACTCTAGAGCTCAAAGGCAGAGGAGGTCATGTTCTATTAGAGACTTATTATGTTTTAATTCCCATTAAATCAAATAACTAAAGAGAGAGAGAGAAAACTCTGAAGAGGGACAAAATAAAAAGAGTGAGATCCCATCTTATACAGATGGGTGGAAATGTTACAGTCTGAGAAAAATCCCCAAAGCAGATAGCCTTGGACAGGTAAAGAAACATGCTGTCAACCATCTAAACCAACTGTAAGGGGGAGCCCCAAAATACAGGATTCTGGTGATGCATTGCAACAAGTTGTCTTCTTGCCTTCGTGGCAAATGACAGTTCCTGAGGGTCTCCCTTGAAGACAGGACCATCTATGACTAATCCATATTTCTTTGCATGGATCATTAAGCCAAACATTAAAGCCTTCTTCCTGAAATAACTTCAGGACTCTCAGAATTCTTCTTTCTAGAGAGTTTGTTTCTCAAGTTTCTGGTATTTCGCAATATCATGACTTCAAGCCTAGCTTTCCTTCCCCCTGCCCCCCCCCCCCTTGTCTTTTTTTAAGATTCTTCTCTTCTGTTTTGATGGTCAGGGTGGTTTTGGGTTTTTGCTTGTTGTGTAATCTACTGCTTTTGTTTATTGTGCTCAGGACATTTAGAAGTGCCTTTTACTTATGATAAATAGAGCTTAGGAAATGCAACATGTCAGGTGGAATTTGTTGCTGCAAACACTAAGTCTTTGTAAAAGCAGTGAGTATGAAAATACATCTTCATGAATATGTCTAGTTTGACATGTCTTTGCTCAAGCAAGGAGAAGAATAAGACAAATTTCATATACTCTTGTAAAGAAAAGTATACTCCATAATGACTCACTTTTATTAAGTAGATAAGTATTAATATTGTTAAAATGAACTCAGCTTCATGGTGATGATGTGATCAGTTGTTCTCTTAATCCCCAAAACCCTGTGGCCATAATGTCTTGGTTTTTAAAGACAGTTGTCTGCGAAGGAAAGCTAGAGCCTCCCTTGGAATGGAGAATGTAAACCCCCTTCCCTCCAAATTATTATAATTTTGCAATTAGGGTCTTTGGGGCAAAGATATGGGAATAGGAGTAACAGGTCTTTACTAGGAATATCAAGAAAGGAAAATACAAATGTAGGGAAAAAAAAAAAAAAAAAAGCAAGGTAGCAAACAAAAATCGTGGAAAAAACCCTGACAGAGTCAGGGATACAACCTGGCACCCTGTTGGTCAGGGTGTTGGAAGCAGTCCAAATAAGTCCTCCTGGAGTAACAGATGTGGCTCTGGGGAGGAGAGATGGTCCTGTAGAAAGTCCAGTGGTGTTGAGATGGGTCCGGTCTTTCGCCAGGAATCCAGTGGAAAAACTGGACACCTTGTGTCATTCAGTCCCAGTTTTTATCTAGCTAGGAACAGCTGGCTCCTCCCACACTGGGTGGAGCATCTCACAATGGGATGATGGAATGTGTCATGTCACTGGTGGGCCCTAATGGCCCATTATCAGATGTCCCCCTGGAGGATGGAGGGGTGGTGAAAGAGATAAGAAACACTGCCCCACCTGGTTTTAATGGCTGGGCCATTATCAGAAGGCATCTGCCCCCTCACTCCTGGAGTTACAAGAGAAGGATAAAACATCTCCCAAAAAACAGCTTCCAACAGATGAAATAGAATACACATTTTTAGGTTACATAACCCAAGACACATACATATAATGAAGGTGGATATCAGAGGTTCTTGTTGCCTGTTCATTTCTTGCATTACTAGGAAAGAAGCTGATCTCTGAAATGAATCTCATATGGATGCTGGTTCCCCAGTATTCACCACTAAGGGATCCATGAATCCATTCCTATTTTGCCATAGTACTTGCTAATGCAAGTCTGGCTACTGAGCACTGGAAAAGGCTTAATAATGCAATAATATACAACTAATCCATTAACATACAATTGTGCATTGCACAAGTTACATGATAATTTTTACATAGTTTAAAACATGCATCATTTTCAAGTGATTTCCCATGTTTTATTGGTTGTGTGTAGCTCCATACAGAACAGATTCTCTCTCTGTACGTATAGCTTTGGTCTCTTTATCACAGATCTTCCTTGTGACTGCAGTCACACCAGTGCAGGGTAAAGCACTGACAAGAATAATACAGAGAAATTGAACTGGAGAAGTCTGTGATATATAGTTTGCATTGTCATGAGCAGAAGGTGAAAAACTTTGCAAAATAACTTTAGATCATGTGAATTACTTTCAAATTTGTTGCCACTGTATAGAGATACTAAATCAAAACAATAGTCTTTCACAAACTTCAAATATCAAAAATAAATCCAGCAATAAAATAATAGATTAAATCATAGTCAAGCTTGAGCTGAGTGCAGTAAAGTTTTATTGCTTTGCACCAGCAAAAATGTGAGGAAAAACATAATTTTTCATATAATGTCTTAGAACAGAATGAATGATTGCTACTGTATGACAGAGGAAGATTCAGTTCTGAGAAAAAACCAGCATGCTGAGCATGCTAAATCAAACCAAACTCAACTGTATCTTATTTTCTCCACCCCACATAACATTTTGCTTGCAAGCATAGAAAATTGTGGCTATTTCAGTGCAAATTACTTCTTTTTTTTTTTTTCTTTTTTTTTTCTTTTTTTTTTGTGTTGAAGAATTAATTTATTCTTGTGGATGTCACTGGTATCTCATACTGTGTATTGCTTTTAACTATAATAGAATTGTTGCCTGCTGAAGTCACCCTTCTTTCATTGTTTCTCTCCTTTCTTTACTTTCTCAAGATGTTGTTTGAAATGTAAATTTTAGCAGCGCCAGTAGTTTATACCTGAAAAGCGTCTTGCCCCCTATTGAAACAACACTTGTGGATTTCCTACTGATAAAAAAGTCTTTTGCTGGATTTTGCTCCTGACCCAGAGTTTTTGCCCAAAAGAGAGCTTCTCCTTTATCAGTCCCAGTCACTCATGGAAGTGAAGATGTCTGTTTCTGACTGGCAAAAACAACAGAAGGGATTGAGTTTTACAGCCCTTGTGATTTGAGAGCAATTACTCTCAGCTACTGACAGCAGAGTCGGCATGCCCATTGCTGTGTCCCCACTGCAAGTCTGAGCAAGGAAGAAAATAAATGGTTGGGATTAAATTTCCCTCAGCTGGACAAATGATAAGGCAATTCTGTGATTAGCTCTCTAATGCACTGTATTAAAAGTAGAAAAACTTGTCCATGAGAAAAAGAAGCCTTAAAAACTAAAGAGTATTATAGTCTCATAGTGAGCTGTCAGTTTGGCCAAGCCTGCCTCTGTCTTCTGTTTTGTTCCTGCTTTGCTTATTTCTTTTTCTTCCCATCCCAATGCTTTAATGCCACTTGCATTTGAAGGACTCAGAGCAGTGTGAATAACACTGTATTCTGAAACCGTGGTTCCTGCAATATTCTGTATTTAAGAAAAAAATCCTTATTATTGCAGCCTAATGGGTACTTCTGTCCTTCTTCCTCATCCCAAGCTAAGGGAGTGTCCCCCTTTACTTCCAAAATCTCTTTTCTGACTTGCAATTTTTAGAGCTTTTAGTTGCCTGTGTAAAGTTGCCTCCTTACTTACCTTTTAAATTTATAGTTCAAATGTTTATCATAAATAATATTTGTATCTTCCTTCCCCTGTCAGTGATCCTCAACAGTGCTAGTTAATTCCATGGGAAACATTTCTTGTATTGTCATTTAGTTTAATAACATCAGGGGTGCTATTGACCCCTCCACCACTAGGACAGAATTCTTTTCTTAGTGCATAGTCACATTTTAAGGCAGATTATGAAATAGCAAAGTAATGCATATTTAATACAAAGGTTTGATCAGATTTTAGGTTTCAGTTGAGGCATTTAACACATAAGTGAGGAGAAATTAAGCTTTGCAGAACAGAAATTTGTCACAGAAATTTGATTCCTTAGAGAGAAAAAGAACAATACTTCTGTTATGAAATTTGTATTTACAAAAGTGTTGGGAGGGGGAACTAACTAAAAACATGAAGCAACAATCAGTTTTAGTTTAGGTACCTGCTTTCTGGTGTGGCTTCATTTTCAGAACAGATTCTAGACTATATAATTGCGCTCAAATAATATTTAGTCCTTGACTGAAATAAGGGAAACATTAGATTTTGGATAAGGTTCATTTCATTAGAACTAAAGTTCTAAGTGAAGAAACACACTTTAATTGATTTAATTACATGGCTGAAGCTTTCCAGGTCTACTTACAAAATCGTTATCATAACAAAAGTTATATTCACTCTTATTTTCACTTTTAGGGATGTATAATTGTTTCTTGTTCACAGTTAATAATTACTACGTCACGTGATTTCTGGTGTATATGTAATTTCTGGTGTATGACTCATTCAAGAGAAGGGGGGAAATCTGGGCTCTTCCTGTAGCCCTGCAAATATTTTTCCCAATCTTTGATCAAATTTCAGTTACCTAGTATGGACTTGGAACCTCCAGGGCTAAAACAACTAAATAGACTAAAATACATGGTTTTACAGTTGAAAGTGGCATTGCAGCAGATTTGCAGCCATTTCAGGCCCTGTCTTATGTTGCCTTAAGCCATGTCACTTGTACCTCTAACACAGATGTCCTGCTGCCTCTAAGCCAGTGTAACTTAACTCCACAAGTCTCTGTTGAGACTTCTGTTGAAATATGTGCTGTTCACATCTCTGGTGTTTTCATAATGTGCTAGAGGATTAAACAAATATCCCATGATCCCTTTCTACTGCGCATCATGAAACTGCAAAAGCTCCGGAGGTCATTTACACTGGATGTTGTGGATGTCAAAATTTGCAGAATGAGGCAAATTCTTGGAATACGAATTTGTCATGGGTTATTAAACACAAAGGGAGCTTCTGAAGGGCAGATTATTGGACCCTAGGGAAAACGGGGAATTGCCATTGTTAGCTCTGGATCCCCTATGTTTACTGGGCTTCACACAGGCAGAATCATAGAATATCCTGAGTTGGAGGGGACCCACAAGGATTGAGTCCAATTCTCTTTCTCAGTCAGTTCTGAGGACCACGTGAAGATGTTTGACTTAAGATAATCCAGCTGTTCTTGTGCTTTTTTTGGTATCCATTTACTAGATTAAGTTAAATATTATGTTATTTTCATATTTGGGAGCTTGAAATTTACAGTGGAGATTAAGGATGTATTGGAGGAAGAATCTTGGGATATGCTGAAACTGTGCCACAGCACTGAAACCATTGTGGGTGTATCTTTTGTTTTCCATTTAGCAGAATATTTAGATGTCATATTTTTGTTGTAGGAGAGCTAAAATTTTATGTTAAATTATATAGTTGATATAGTAATTGAAGGCTAAGTGTTGTAGAACTTTCTTGCTGTATTTTAATTTACTTTTTTATGCAGATGTTGTTATTGTTGTTTTAAAATGTTTTTATTCACATTTTTCAAGAGTTTATTTTAGAAAATTAGCTTGTTACTTTGGAGATGGAGAATGTAATTTATTTTCAGAAATGTTGAATATAATTTTTTCAAACTGAGTCAGGAGAAAAAAAAAATGTTTCCTTTTCATGTACCCTTAAGGAAATTATTTGAACTTTCTCTTTATGTGATGTCCTAAGACAAACTAAAATGTCTGGAAATTACTGCTAAATCTAGTATTTAACTGATAATTTTTAATCATTTTTAAGAAGAGCAAGAAAGTGAATTAGTCTGGAAAGCAGCACAGATCACACATGAAATGTCCTAATTCTCTGCTCTTGCTAAATTACACCAAAAAGTATGTCACCTGCAATTAGAAACAGAATCTGGGATAATTGTTAATTTATTCACTATTTTCTGCTTGTCCAGCTGAGTTTTTCACCACTGATGTCACGTTTCCTAGCCAAGCCAGCAGACTGAAATATCACCGTTTAGGGGATTTTTTCAGGCTTTCTGTTTCAAAATGGTAACTAGGCAAATGCCTCATATATCTTTTTCTTTTGAATATACTGATTGCTTACTTATATCAAGGTCATCTTAACACTTTTACTGGGTCTTGCTGCAATGTTCAGCTGGACTGAATGCATTGCCAACGCTATAAAAAGTGTTGTAGCAATGAGCCTGTCAACATTTCCAATATTCTCAATCTAAACTCAAGAAGTGATGGTTCTGCTAATAACTCAGGTATAGCTGAAAAGGGAAAAGGCTGGAGGAAATATTTATTCTCTATTTCCTTTAAGCTTGGGAGGAAAGGACGGAGAAGGAAGAAATTAAAAACTAGCTTCCCCACTCCTAAGTAGGAGGACTCCATTGTAATCCTGAGTTCATTTCCACATGCTTAGCTATGTTGGCACACAAGGCATTTAATTTAACACATTGATGAGAATGAATCTTTATAGCAAGGAAGCAGACGGAATTCAGAATTTAACGTCATCTGCCTTTGAATTTTCTTAATGATAATATTTTACTTTTCCATATCCTTCATCTTCAACTCCCTAAAGCATATTCCAGAACGGTGGAACTCATGACTGAAAAGTGCTATGAGCAGAATCAACAGACCTTGTACTTTCTGAATTAATTATTTCAGTCATGCATGCCTCAGCTCCTGCTTGAAGGGATTTGCTGAAAATAGATTTAACATGTGAAGCTGAAGATTAGTGTGACTGTGAAGGCTGGGAAGTCTCTCCTTTCCTAGATACCTCCTTTCTAACCCTTTTGACCATGTTCACCTGGAGTGTCCTCAAGAGAGGAATCTTGTATCAATTTGACCATGCAAAAAAATAGATTATGTTCATTTCTACCCATGCAAAGCAAACAGCCTTAGCTAAATTAACAGCACTCAGCAAATTGAGCGTAGTTGCTTGGAGCAGGGAGTGAGGGTGAATACTTTACCAAGTTGGTTGTGCAGAGGAATTTGGGTAAGTAAGTAAAAAGTTGTCACACTAAGCCACACAATTCCAGTTTGGATAGTACCAATCCTTAGGGATAGATTTTCAAAGCTGTAGGAATTCTGCTGACATTGATGGATTACTCAGTGTCTCTCCAAATCTTTCATGTTTCTTTAATATGGGAAAGTCAATTATCTGTTATCCCAAAACAGTAACAATGTGTCATGTAAACAGATTGGTCCATTGTTTCAGATTTTGTCAGATGCTTCCTTTGACTCTGTAAATTTAGTATTTTTTAAAAAGTCAATAATCTATCCTCATTGTGATTGTATGAGTTATACAGACTTTTCAAAGAGAATAATAAATGGGGCCAATGCTCAAAATTTATATCAGGAGGGGGATCAGAATCAAGAAAGTTCCATTTGTAAAATGTGCATTTGTTCTTCCAAAAATACCAGTTAAATGTTTTCAGCTGCTGAAGAAAATGCTGATGAAACACTTCTAAGAGCTGTAGTATTTGATACACACAACAGGAAAAAAAAATTAAAAGACCAGGGATTTTCCTGGGTTTTTTCTTCTGTAACACCGGCATGCATTCGTGTGCAGCATGTCTAAGTGTTCACAGACCATCACTAAAAAAATAGTATACTTTTTCTGGAAAACAAAAATGGCAATAGGGGATCTTGGAGAGTGTGCAGCAAATTGCAGCGTGAATAACGCCGGAGAGGAAAAAAACAGAAAAAGAATAGCAAACGTAGTCCCCAGACCTTTCTGTGGCACGACATTTAACAAAAGTTGGAGAGATGTGACAGAGTTACTGGAGGCTTGCTTCATGCATTTTTAGTAAGCTGCATAATTCTTCACAATTTCCTACTAAAATTTTTAAATAAATGAAAGCATCATTTTCTGAGCAGTCTTTCTGTAACCTTGGCAACTAAAGTGGGAAGAGGGAGAAATTGCGGATGGAGTTCCTATCTGTCTGATCTCATCTAGGCAGAGCAGTAAATGTCTAGAGGGATAAAATGTCAAGATGTCTCAGAGGCATTCTGTTCCAGTACAGGTAACAAAGCAAGCTGTTTCTCAGGTTCTTCCTGCTCCAGGCATGCCTCTCTTCTGGTGTATGAAAAGTGTCTTTCAGTCACTTTGTCTGCTAGAACACACATAATCTGGCTCCAAAGTGCTACTGCTTAGACCTGGCTTACATAGGTCAACAACCTGATGAGTGTTTATTTTGAGGGTATAACTTTGGGGGTATAATATTTGCTGGCACAGTGGATTATAGCAAGTTTGGTGAGGATGTTTGGAACATCTTCATTCCATAGTCATAAGCTAGTGCCCCCAACGTCCCTATTTGACTAGAAAACAAAACCCCCAACTCTTTGTTGAGTCAAAATTACTTTCATTTCAAAATGTAGTTGAAAGGAACAGCAATTCATTTCAGAGATTTTTTTTTTCAATAAACCTGGAGACAGAATTTTGATTTGATCATTAGTCACTAACAGTGTATACAATGTTGATTTTCCTTATATTATACCAGACATATTATTCCATCACCTTGGAAAGCAAATTAATTACTTAAATACACTGCAGAGGTTTTGTTTCTTATATAAACATTCAATAAAGGGTAGGACACATCTGTATACTGCTGCAATAATGAACATGAATTTAATATTTATACAAAATATTGGGTGACTGTGATTGCTGAAAGACACTGGAGTCTATAAAGTCTGTTTTTCTTTCTTGGTTGTAGCTAATATTGAAATTTGAGGTGAAATTCAGCTCTTCTGTTTGGAAACCTAAGTATAGATGCATGTGGCATAGATGAGGAATGTGAATCTTTTTACCAGGGCATGTGGAGGTAGGAGAGGGGGAAATGGCTTCAAGAAGATATGTTTAGATGAGGTATTAGGAAAAAAGTCTTTGCCATGAGGACAGTAAGGCACTGGAAGAGGTGGTCCGGAGCAGTTTGGATGACTCATCTCAGGAGTATTTTAAGGCCAGGTTGGATGGGCTCTGAGCAACCTGGTCTAGCAGCATCCCTGCCCATGTCTGGGGAATTGGAACAAGATGATCTGTAAGGTGTCTTCTAACACAATCTATACTGTGATCAAAGCTGTTAGAAATTTAAGGTGAAAAGTGCCTCGCTATAGATGCCTGATATAATTTTAGACTGTGGTTATACTGAATGGTTCACTGCCACTCCTGTAGCATAAGGGTCGGCTGTAGGTCCTGAATCATATCTGCAATTTTCAGATGGCCCTGGGTTCCTCCAGTGTTTAGTCAATTAGATCTTATCTATGGTCAGTACAGGCAGTGCACTTAAAGTGTGTATTCGGATTGTTCTAAAGTGGAGCTGAAGGAGCTGGCAAACCTTCACTGACAACATTTAATAGATCTGTGGTTCTGATAACAAGTGCTTACAAAGCCAGCTCTCAGGTAGACAGCTGCACCAAAGTATCCAACCTACACATTGAATAACATGCTGCTCTCCTACCTATTTTATTTTTTTTAATCTGAGTCTGAAGTGAAAAAATGTGGTGTGGGTTTTGGGTTTGTTTTGTTTTGTTTGGGGTTGTTTGGTTTTTTGTTTTGTTTGGGGTTTTTTGCTTGTTTTTTTTTTTTTTTGTTTTGTTTTTTTACAGATAAACCAATAAATTGAATCAAAATTGTATCAAGGTCAAAATGTTGAGATTCCTCCTCTCTTTTCCCTCTCCCTGTCTTACTTGCCATTCCACCTGGGGTTGATTTGAAACACAAGTAAAATCTCATGTATTCATCCTTCACTGGTTTTCAGTGCTCAGATGTTTTGCATCCCTTCTGTTGCTTGAAATTGTCAAAAGACACCCTTCAAGTCAAAAGTAATTCTGTAGTGCCTTTTGATTTATCTTCCTAGTGTCCTGTATTTAGATGAAAAAGGAAATAGAAGTTTATGCAATATTCCACTTTGGATCCATCTACTCTGAAGTAGCAATATAGGTTTAGAAGTTACACACAAGAAAAAATAACATCAAAATCAAAACAATGTGTTAGTACAATTCTGACAGATTTGAGTGTATTGGGTCAATTGCACTCTAGGTTAACTTGAAGGGAGTACTTTTCAGAGACAACAGAGGGAGGATATTATTTAGCATCCTGATCCTGTCTGGGTAATTGTGAAGCGCACAGAGTATTCCTCTTGAAAAAAAACCAGTGCGGATTCTTCAGAAAGCTTGTTTGCAGCCCAGCGCCAGGCAAAGGCAGCAACTAAGACACGCTTGTCTAGGCAACATGTGACTCATCAAGCATCTCAATTAAATATGATGTCTTAGAGTTGTGGCACGAGAGTTCTCAAGGGATTTATTTATTTTATTGAGCGTGACTGCATGATCTGATAAAGAAACATTTCTGTGACAAGTCCTTAAGAAATGTGGCTGGTGATAAGTTTGGTAAAACTGTATATAGTGGGTTTTTTTAATATTCTTGTGTACACAATCCAGACTGGAATGCTGTTACAGATGTATACAGAAAAAAATACATGTGAATAAAGCAAAATGCATGCTTTTTCGAAACAGAAGAGCAGTAGAAATTGCTAACCACTTCCATAATCCCTGTCTTTCTCTGTAAGCCATGAGTGGTGATTTTGAGATTTTGCATATTGATTGCAGATTTCAACCAGTCCCATGTTTTAGTAACTAAAGCTTCGTGTCTGTTGTACATGAAAGCTAAAGTGGAAGGTGCTGTGGCTAAATAAATCACCAGTTCATTTGCAATCTGTTTAAAACCAATGCTCCCAGGGAAGCCATGGTGATGCAGTTTGTCTGGCCCTGTGTTCACCAGCACACAGCTGGGCTGAGCAGCATGACTTTGGCAAAGGCTGGGGCTGAGTGAAGTGGATGTGGAAGCTTTATCCCTACAGGTAAAATGCTACGGCATTAATTAACCCATGCTTCTGCCTGTATCGACTTTGTATTGATCATACATGTTCCTACAACTGATTGCCCTACAATTTTGGCTCCAGACCCTGACGGATTCCTGAAACACGGTATCAACAGCTCAGGAAGTGCATCTCACACCAGTGAGCATGGAGGCAGCTTCCTGCACTGTCCTATAGAAAGTCCTGATCAACTACAAACTATACCTTAATACTTCAGATCTGTAACACTTTCCATAGCAATTTATATTTGCCATTTCCCCTCCTCACATGAGGCCTCAGGGCTCTTGCTTGGGTCTTGGTTGCAGTTTTCCTTGCATCTCTTCCAATAGAGAAGTGCCGAAGAACAGGCAATAAGGATCACTTACATCTCCTGGCATTTAAATATATAGTGGAGGAATACTTAGGCTACAGAGAGTTTAAAGTTGCTCTAATACCTGGATGAAAAAAAGAAGAAGAGGGTGTCTAATATTAAACTGAACTTATGTATTTAGTGGGAGGGAAAAAATTGCCCAAGTGTGCCTGTAAGTAGGTCAAAGTATAGAGGCTCAGAAACACACTGTTTTGTGTTTTGTTATATTCCACACAGGAAGTGGATCTTTAAAAGACTAAAATACTAAATCTTTAAAAGCTAACTTGACAAAAATGTAGTTATTTATTGTATTATTCGGAGTCATAAGCCCCCAAGAATGGAAACAGATGTGGTTCATAACCACTAATGCTCTGCAGTTCAGACCTGGCAAATATGTTTTCATGTTTACAAAAAATCATTTTTGCTGTTTCAGTTTCATGAACCCTTCAGTCATATATACATATCTAAAAATGAGAATATAAACTCCAAAACCTCTGTCATAATTGCACCAAAATAAAATTTCTGCTAGAAATTTTTGGGGGCATTGTATTGAAATGGTTCTTTTTATTTTCTTTTAGTAGAAAGGATGCTACAGAGCGGTTAATAAAGACCCATTTTCAGAATTTCATTTCCCTGACTTCTGCTCCAGCAAATCAGGAACAAAACTGCATAATAAATATTTCCCTGTAATTGGGTTTTGAGTGACTGGTGATTTGGGTTTTTTCCTTTCTTAAGTAAGGCATTACAGAGATTTTTGTTTTTTTGAAGCTTGTCTCATGTGACAAGACAGTCCAAAGGGCTTTATAAGCCTGCTGTAATGACCCCTAAATAGACTGACAGTTTTATAGCAGTCCCCAAGAGGGAAGCTTCCTTTCAAAAGCAGCTGAATATCATGGAAAAGGCAGTGACTCCACATTGACTTTTCACAAAGCCGGAAAGACTAAATGGCTTTCTGGATTAATAACAGTTTTATGGCATCCTTCTCTTGCAGAATGTCTGTCAGCATGTGTGACTCTCCATTATAGGTGCTGTCAGGAGCTCAGAAAAGTGCAGTTTAAAACCTGGGAGCTTAGGTTGTTACAGAGCTGTGTAAATCCTTGTGTCTGCCTGGGGGAGAGAGATGTGAGCTAAACCTTTTGTTTCATCCCAGCTGATGACAGCATTTAATGTTTACCATAAAAACTTCTGGATGAAAATCTGTGAGATTCTGGGCAAAGTGACTTCCATACTGGCCCTAGTGAAAAACCTGAGTGTGAGGACTACTGCACACACACAATAGGCTTTCAGGTCTCTGCAGAGTACTCATGTAGACTCTTCTTGGAGAATATAGTGTGAGATTACATTCTTAATACCAAAACACTCAGACACAGCATCTCCTCTTCAGTTAGATTGGGTTCCTCTCATTCATTAGTCATTATATTAGCTGTTCAAAATGGATTTTACTAGGGTTTGTATCATCAACAGTGATACTCACAAGCCATCTTCAGAATCTGCTGGTGGTTGAGCTTGAATATGTATGCTATATATATTGCATATTGCTATATATATGCATATTCCCTTAGTCTTCCCCCATCAGACACACACACACAAAAAAAAAAAAAAACAAAACAAAACAAAACAAAACAAAACAAAAAAAAAAAAAAAAAAAAAAAAAAAACAAAAAAAAAAAAAAAAAAAACCAACCAACACCACCACACTAGATTGCAGCTTTGTCACTATGAAAGCAGCAGGTCACTGTAAAAGCACTTCCCTAAACTGCATGTTTCCTCAGTAGATTCATACAGAACAAAGACTTCTGTTAAAAAAATGAACAGCAGACAGTTTATCCTTGATGCAAAGTGCTTATGAAATTGGTAATTCTGAGCACCTCAGAAAAATCAAGCTTCCTAAGCAACAGCCCCTATATATATATATCCTCTGTAAGACTTTGATGCTGTAATCCACATTATCTTACTTACCGAAATTGGAGCCTTCATGTTTTGAGAGGCTAGTTCAAGTTAAGTATTCCTCAGGGTTCTTCAATTATCAGATCCTATAAACCTGTAAATCATGGTGTTGCTGTGTTATGATTGTAATTACAGTATTCTGTTAAAATGAGTTATATGGCAGCAGCATGCAAAGTGTCTCTATCCTGATTTTCCCTCATTTCCCTAATCTTCCCACTAGGACCCCATCTCAGGATAGGTGATCATTTCTTGTACTGTCTCATCTCCTGTGCAAATGGCTAGTATACTAGGAATGTTCTCCATGTGTCCTTGCCACCTGCCCCTGTCTCAGTCAGTGTCTGCCTAAATAAAATGTGAATAAATGAGGAAAATCAGTTGCAACACCATACACACATGCTTTTCCCGCCCAGGTAATGCGGAGTGTGACCATGCATCTCTCTTTCCCCTTCTCAGGGCCCAAAAACGTGCTATTGAGAAGAGGCTTTCCATCACCTGCAATGCAGAGCTAGCTCAAGTCCTGTGCAAGCTGTCACCTCTGTTCTCCCCCTTGGGCTGTTTTTAGCTGGTGGGGATTAATAATACTCAGAAATCTAAAAGCAATTTTCTAGCAAAAGTCTGAAACAATTCAGAAGTCATTTTTGGCTGTATTTTACTGACATGATAGGCAGAGATACCATAAGAGAATAGCCAGCATTACTTGTGTTTGGGTAAAAGTACAAATAGTTTTGAGGAAGTTGTTTTGGCTGTGTGTGTGCAGGGGCATGTTTTTGTCTTATTTAAATAGAAAGGATCTTTTGGTTCTACAAAATGGATTGTCAGAACAGCTTTATTCCCTAGAGAAATAATTTTGATTTCTAGTTTCTTTCCTTTCTCCAAATACCTGAGGAAGTATTGTTATCTTTGCTTTTTTTGCTGAAAAGTAGTCTGTTTTAAAATATATAATTGCATATTTTGTACTTTCAGTGTTTTCATTTTAGTCTACAAATGCACCTTTTAGAAAACACTCTCTTCTGATTAATTTCATAGGCTATTAATCTAGAAATGTTCATATTCAGAAGTAAAGACTTTCTGAAACTAGTAATTGGTGATAAATTTTCTAGAAGAAATTTCAGTTAATTTAAAAATAGACCCAGTCTGTGAGTTTGGCAATATTCGAGCAAGTTGTTAACGTATTTGTTAAAAACCGAATCCCAGTCCCTCCATTCACAGTGATAAAATTAAGCATCTGTAAAGTCTACCACCATATCCTTGAGGGCTTCAGAGTTTTTACATTATGTTGTTATCTCAGTTGAAGCTGGAAACGCACTTTGAGTAAGTGGCATATTTAAAGGGCTAACAGTTATCCAATTAAATGCTGTCTTGCTGTCTTCTATTGCATCTGGCAGTAACTCATGACACTTGATAAGGAAGAACTGAAGATGAGGATCCCTGGATGGGATGATTGATTGATTGATCAATCAACTGATTGATTTATCATTGATAATGTCACAAATAATGTTCCAGTACTGGGAGAAGGCAGCCATAACAAACTGCTGAAATGTAATGGCCGTCTGGTTGGCCGATCCGAATCATTTGCCTTGTGGATGTCTTTCCCTTTTCCCTTTTCCCCTTCCTTCCTTCCTTCTCAAAGCAAGACTTTTTCTACAACATGCTATTGTGCAACAGCAGCGCTCATTCCTGGGTGTGCTGTCTGCTTTTTCTCTGGCTGAAGTTATTAGTTTTCTTCAATTACAGCCTTACACAGAGAGAGATTGAGAGACGGCAGAACTTCTTGTTCAGTAATGTCTGTGTTTTGCATCAAATTTAATCCAGCTTTTAAAAACAAAATATGCATGCAGTTGGCTTCAACAGCAACTCTTACTCCTATATCCTATTTGATAATATCCTGTCTCCTAGATATTTATATTGCTTTTCAGTTTCTATTAAAGAAAAAATGTAACAGGAAAAGAATAAAATCTAAAAAGTCCCATGTTTACCTATGTGATTGTATCATCATAGAATCATGCTGTCTTCACTGAGAGGGAACTTCATTGTTTCATGTTTGTTTTAGTACTATTTTACTGTATATCTTTGGCCAGAATTCCAGTTAATAATTTAAACTAATGTCAGAGGCATAATGTAGTTGTTACTTTTAAATATCACATATAGTTTATGTTATCTTGCTTGTGAAGGATCGCATTACACATTAGAAGCCTTAATCTGTTAAAGGACAGCAGTTACTGATTAAATGAGTATGTGATGTTTGGACTGTATTCGGGATTATCTGTATATGTAACATATGGAATGGAAGCCAAGTCTTTGAATTTGACGAATACTGAACACCAAGTCTTTAAAGAAGGATTAATCTTCAGTTGTGCTGAGCTTTTACAAGTAGTGCATGTATTCAGCTTTCCTGAAAAATTCAGTTTATTTGGAGAAGTATGGGAATATATTCAAAGTGTCATCAGACAATATCCCTAGTGAAAGCTAAGAAATTAATCTCTACAATCAACAATAAGATGGCAACTCAGCATCAAGTATTGCCTGAGGTTAAAAATAACTTATTTCCCCAAAAGAAAAGTGTTATGAGATGTTCTAATAAATATTCCTTTTATATTCACCAAGGTTGCCAACAGTAATCCTCATAGCTGGTGCAAAGAATATCTGGAAAAATCCTTTGCTTTAATGCTGTACAGTTCCATAGAAGAAAGGTGCTATGTACTTCATATACAAACAGAATTTGGACAGAGCTGCACATCTAGAGATCCAGTGGGAGATCATGCTTATATCCCCCAAATGCCTCAAAAAGAAAAAAAAAAAAAAGAAAAGCTTTCTTGAAGCAGTAAAGGATATGTTCTCTGCTTTCTCTGCATGACCTTCCTTTTAGTAACATACTTCTATGTCACTAATAGATATTGAAAAGTTTATTTCTCTTCATAATTGTATTTTTATATAATTCTAATTATCAGCAGAACTCTAAATCTGTCCCATATGACTATTAAAATTATTTTCTCCATTGAGTAGTTTACATGCAAATTCAGTAAAATGTCTTAAACATTTTTCCATCTTCTTATGTAGTACCTACCTGTAGGGAATGGAATATCTTACGAAGCAGGTACAATCAGCCAAAGAATATAAATAGGTCTGACAGAAGGAAAACTCATAGGTATGTAATGATACCAATAAAATCATATTTATTAAAGACTCCAGGAATTTCATTTCCGAGGTAATGCAAATTAGGAACTATGGAAGCAGTGTCTTGGAACAGAAGCTTGGATGCTAACCTTACTGGGGGCTCCCAAGCTGCTCACATCAACTTTAGTAGTCAGCTGCATGCACATTTTTGTTTCAGATTGTAAATTTACAGATGGGATTAAGAAAAATTAGAACACAAAATTTGGTAGACATAAGTAATTCCTCACACAGTACCAAAATCTTGAGCTGAATGCTATAATTTAAGTGTTTGATTTGCAATCTGTATGCTGAATCTGCTTTAAGCATTGGTCAAAATATCATTTAAAAGATTCTTATAAAGCTACCAACTAGGCTCAGTGCTAGAGTCTTCTAGTTGTGGAGGTGGGGGCTTAGGTACTAAAATTTAACTGGGGTGGCTTTTTTAGCTATTAAAAAATTGAAATGCGATTATCTTTTCAGAGTTTTCACTATAGTTTAAATATTGCATGATTATCTAAAACAAACTGGTAATTATTTTTTATTTTTCTCTGGAGCGCTTTCCTTGAGATTTTTGTATCCCTTAAATGTGACCATTATTTACTAAGGACATTTTTTCAGAATGATAAATTGGACTGGGAATAGATATATTTGTTTTCAAAACCTTTTCATTTACAGCACCTCTATTGTATGCATGACAGCAATAACTGTTTCTGTTGGCCATTAAAGCAGGAAAGAATTTGGTAAGGTGGCTGGCTTTTGTCATCTTCCTGACAGTATAGTTTTAATTACATTTACTTGGGTGACTAACCTAGAGCTGGTGAAGCTGTTGGAAGCTGCCTCAGAATTGTTACTGAGATTTACTGGACATACAAAGAACATCCTGGTAGGCAAAGTACAGCAGAAGACATAGAAATTGTCAAGAAGAAAATAACCTGATTATGTCTGTAACAGCTAAAGTAAGATGCATCAGTAATGATGTTAATGTAGGGTCAAATCCCACTGCAACAGGATTTATGGTCAATATGTTTAATCTAGAACATGAATGATTAGACAGATGTCTCTAGCTCAGGATCATGTCAGCCAGAATGTGCTGTGCACAATCTGGGGTAGTGGGGAGGGGATGTCAGGTCTGCATGGCAGCATGGCCTGATTTGAGGGTACTCCCACGTGGCTGACTGGTTACAGGAGCTACAGCAGGAGAGGAAAGTCTCCATCACCAGGGTAATTCCAAATTCTAAGTCCTTCTCTTCAATATTTTATGCTACTGTTTATTTTCTGCATTTATTTTGATTTTAAAACTCTATCATTGAGGCTTTGGGAGTTTTTTACTTTGTCTTAGAAGGGGAGGAAGCAAGGATGGAACTCAGAAATATTACCATGTACTACTTTTATAGCATTACTTGTAGCTATTCAGCAGAAAGCTGGCAATGCTGTTGATTTAAATATTTTGTGGTTGCAACAACTTGGTCTGAGTAAAGGAAGACTGGGAATCTGAGAGGAGTTTCATTTCTTGCCTCAGACCACACACTTTTTTCTTTTTTTCTGTCTTAGATAGGAAGGTAGACACCTTAACAAAATTGACCTAATTGACCTTAATACAAATTTTCTGTGATGGGAGCATGACAGCAACTACTGTATTTTTTAAAACCAGAAGAATTAGGAAGATTTCTTCCACAAATATGTATATATTTGTCTGCCTTGACGGGGCAAATCTATAGTAAACCAAACTTTTGGATTTAAAATAAAATAGTATTGTAAGCCTGCAGTTATTAGGAGTATTTCAGATGATCTTCCATAGGATAGTCTAGTGAATTATGTTCAGAAATGTTAAAAACTACATTTTTTAAAGACGTTATCCATGAGTGGTTCTCATGGCTTCTTAGAGTATGGCCATTGTTACAGGAACTGTCCATCTTCCCTGAAAAGACATCAAGCATTTTGCCATAGATTTCACTGATGTGGTTATTACATAGCCTGTATGATTGGTATTTGGGATAGTGAACAGTATTATCATAAGATAAGATGATTGCATGAGGCAACTGCCTTGTCAACTGCTATTGGCTGGGAGCAACATATTTACAATTTTTACTCTTTTTCCTTCATTGCTGAGTTTCTTGGAGGAGCAACAGGACTCAGTATTTCAAGGGTAAGTTTTATGTAAAACTAAGGTGCATCTTCCATTATAATCTGTTTTTTTCTGTGTTTTTTCCCTTTCACAGGAGGATACAGATCATAATTATTATACATCAAGGACATATGGCCCGTATGATTCTACCAGCCGGGATTTGTGGGTCAATATAGACCAAATGGAGAAGGACAAAGTAAAGATTCATGGGATCCTTTCCAATACCCACCGTCAAGCAGCAGTAAGTTATTTTATCATTTTCAATTTTGACTAACATGGATATTTTTCCCCACTGACCCACAGCAGTGTTACTAAGTACCGTGACTATTGTTCACAGAGCTATATCTTTGAATTCTAGTTAAGCTGTGGAAGTCTTTACACTATGGTTATCAAATGATTCTTTGAACTCTTTGAACTTTCTGTAACAGTCCTTCAGAGATGCCTTTACAAATATATTTTAAAATTTCCTCTGTTCCTAAGAATCACAAACTATCAAATGGTAAACCACTTGTGTTGCTGAAATCAGAGGGAATTCTACTGTTGAGTTTAATAGTAAAAGAGCTGGGTTCAGGATGAAGTTGATGAGGTTTTAAGTCTCTCATGTAATGTATGTGGTATGTTTGCACTTCTGTTTTATATGAGGTGTCATGCTTATATTACCTTTTAGGACAACTGATAAAGCTCATGAGAATGTCATATAGTAACAGAAATTATATGATCACAATTTTAGGTTATCAGCAAATAAATAAATTGGAGTGTGAATAATAATCATATTTAACTTATTGTAGTCATGCTGCTGGTAAAGTGGGTATGAAAATAATGGGCTTACATGTTTAGAAATGGAATAAAATGCTGTGTGATTTAGAGATTGCATTCACTGTTCTCACCTGTGGCTAGAAGCTGCATACATAGAAGAGCCAATATTAGCATAAATTAAATACAGAAAATTACAGCTCAGAACTATGGTTGAGAAAACTTCTGTTTCAACCATTCAGCAACTTAGCTCCAAAAAAAAAGTCTCTGGGTTTTGCTTATTTAAAACAAAATCTAGTGAATGCCTTACTTAAAGGCTATACAGTTTTTAACGATGCAGGTGTGTTTAACAGTTTTAAAGCTGAGAAAAAGCCCAAATTTAATTAATCTTTTCTTTTGTAAATCTGTTTTCTCCCTAGCACAAGCCAGTGACTGCTCAGAGGAATGCAAGAGGCAGCAGAAATAAATACTGTGGTATTTAAGTCAGAATATAGAAAGCAGAGTGTGATTATAAATCCAGCACATGTAACTGATAGAGTCCAATTCTAAACATATATGCTTCATAGTTAAAAGACTGGAGGCAGTCAGGGATAATGCAAATACAGAGGGTTCAGACAGTTTTATATCTTTGGGGTAGACCTAAAAAAACCAGTGTATCAGCTATTTTCTGAAGACAATTTGATTCTAATGAGAAAAAAAGAACCTCAAGTGTATCTAAAATTGAGGACCCCTGTTTTCTGTCTTGTCTACTTAATGTGGCATCCTGGTGCTCTGTGTTGAGGGAAAGAATGGAAATATGCCAAAAGAAAAGGTAGTAGATTTAAAATTTTACCCCATGTTTAATGGTTAGTAAAGATGACACTCTTCCATGTCTTTGTGGTAAGCACTTTTTTTTCCAATTGGATCCCTGAGATTATGCAGCTAAAACATCCATCCCAAGGGGGACATTTTGTTGAAGTTCTTAAACTAGAGACTAGAACAAGGCAATATTTTTGGTCTGGTGTGGGATCAGGGTAGAGAATCATTCAGCATGGCAAATGGAATCTTGAGGCCTTTAACCTTTTCTCCCCAAAGCAAGTGGTTTTAACACCTTTCTTCTGAATGTCAGGCTCCCTCGGCCTTTATGCCAGCTCCAGCACAGAAGGCTCTGGTCCCTTTTTAGCACACTGATATCCATCTCTCTTCATGCTTACCCAAATATCTTGGACTATGAACTTGAGTGGCTGCAGCTGTGTCTACTACATAGAGTTTTAAAGACCCCTTTTCCAGATGTTTTATGTCCCCCCAAAGGATGAAGTATCAGAGTCATCCTGTAAGGTTTTATTCCTTATTTATGCATCTGTAATTGATTTTTTTTTCATATGTGTGTCCATGTAAACAACATCCATATGTACTACGCAACAAAGGTGTTTAATAGAGAGATGTGATCTTTATAACTGTACAACTGCAGTAATATATTTTGAGACCATACATACCTCAGCAGCAATCTCTTACCTTCTTGCCCATAAACTTTGGCATTACTCTTTTTAAAAGGCCATTTTTCACATCTTGCTGTGACTCAATGGTTTACATGATATTTTATGATATGTTCTAAACATAATTCTCCAAATAGACAATAGAAACATGAGATAAATTATTACATGCTAAATATTATGGAATTCATTTATGATATCAGGGATTCTTTGAATGCTAACAAATTTACACTCAATTTGCATGCTTTCCTTCATTTGGAAGTAAATAATCCTGAGAGTTCCCAGAAACTGTCAACTGGTTTTGCTTCTACAAGTCGTAAAGACTGGAGAGAATCCTGGAGAGGATCCATGAGATGGTTTGATTTTATAAACAGCAGAGTAATTGTTTGTGGAAAGTAGCAAGCATATATTAATGGAACAATTAAAACGTCTGACACTACAGGATTTATAATGCTAGTAGTAAGGGTGTTTTTTCAGTATATTCCCACCATCTTCTTAACCACATAAAAAATTTTAGAGGTGGCTTTGATATTCAGTGTCTTTAGATTAGTTATCTAAGAGCTGATTGCTCAAACACTGAACTAGAATACAGGATACGTCATACTTGGGAACTCAACTCCCTTTTCTTCCAGTCCATTCTATCATTTATGCATGGCGAAAATGTTTTTATTTCAGTGAATTGAAAATTCTGATGTTCTTTTTTAAAAACAAGGTATGCCTTCTAGCATCAAAATAAAATCAAAATTTTTGTGATTGTTAGAATATTGTGCTTCAAAATAATACTTAAATCATGTTGGTTCTTACAATATTATGCTAAAAAGTTGGCTGTGTCAAACAGTTTTACATTGTCAGAATTTAAGGTATCACATTTTGACTTAAGTCAATGGGAGATCTGTGTCTGGCTTGAGTGGGAATCAGATCAAGTTCTGCTGCAAACATCTTTATACTAATGTTTATATTAACATAATTTAGAAGACAGATAAGGGGGCACAGTTTTCTTTTGAAGTACCTTAATGGCTACTATGATTCGGAAAGTTAAAGTGAATAGGTAAAATGGAGGGTGGCATATAAAGGAAAGAGGGAGTTTGGTCAGAAAATCAGTCATTTTAACAGATTTCTTCAAATTATGTTTGATAGAGCAATTTAATTGGAGTGCATTCATAGATGTAGCACACATTTCAGCAGTGAAAGCTGTAGACCATGGTAAAAGAACATTTGTGTGAGTTAATTCATGTGCTGTCTTTTGCTTATGCCATTTTTGATTAGAAATGTTCAGTTGTACATCCATATTTATGTATATAGAGAAAAGGTCATTAGAACCTACTCAGTCCAATTAACGCATTGCATGGATTTTGCATTCTAAGTAAAAACAAGCAAAAAATGTGCTAATAAATCCTGTCCTAATTCTGCCTTACACTTAAATGGAAAGCAAATCTAATTTAAAGTTACTGTAAGTCTTTCAACTGCTAATTTCCTGCTAAAGAATTCTTTAAACATTTCTGGTTGATGTAAATGTAATTCTTACTGAGAGAAAAAGTACTCAGATACAATATAAAAATAATAAACACAGGACAGAAATAATGGTAGGGAAAATAAGACAAAAGGGTACTTTTCTTCTCCCTTCCCCCCCACTTCTGTAAAATGTGTGGACTGTTACCCTTTCTTAAGTGGAGTCATCAAAAGTTACGGTTCAGGGACAGTCACCAACAACCCATCTTCACACTTACTGTAGTAAATCCTCCAAAAGAAGGAATAATGGACTGCATGTTCATATTTAGTATTTTGACCATTGTTGAAGTGATGCGTTTTTCACGGATATTATATTTAAACAGTGAAAAGACCTTGCTGAGATTTCAGCACTCCTTTCTGCCATAACCACTAATTTATTCAGAGTTTAACCATATAGCACACAAGGTGTTAATTATGAGTGGCCACAATCATCATTGAATATTGGGAAAGGAATGGAAAAAGATAAAGTCATAGGCAGAGAGGCAAAATTTATGGTGTGCTTAGTTGAGAAGACTTGATTTCCCAAATTACAGTTCTCTGCTATGAATTGAGCTGATAGGGATTAGTCACTGGTAGTTAGATGGAGGGGGAAAAAAAAGGTTGTTTTTAAATTTTTTATTTATTTATTTATTTATTCGTTTATTTAGTATTAAGTAGCTTAAGTACAATTTGTTATTGCTACTGTTGAATGTTTCTTTATACATCATTCCATCTCCTAGCTGACAGTATAGAGAGTTTTAGGAAACGGTGTCACATGGGTTCAATGGAGGAATTACCTTCCAGTGACCAGCCTTCATCAGACAAGCACCCAGGCAGCAGCAGGATGTCAGGGACAGCACTTGAATCTGAAGGCTGCTGTTGCAGAGCGGCAGAAAGCCAACAGCCAAAGTAGCAGGCATCCTGTAAAACAGGTGTTGCTAAGGCTTTAGATATTGATGGGTCCTTTTAAGAAAAGGGTTAAAGCAACAGTTTTTTAAGGAGACTCTCTACAAATCTTTTATTCATTTTATTCTTGTGATTGAGTTACAATGTCTGTTCATGTATTTTCTTTCCTGAAGTTTTCTGTTGTACAAATCTACTGCTTTAAGTATTTAAGTGCTCCTCAGAATTCTTTCCAGTTAGCTACTGGCAATTCCAAATTAAGAATAACAAGGCTCCAGTGCAAAAAATAAAAAGCAATGAAAGAGATATTTGAAGTAGATGACTGCTCATCTTTTTTTCTCTTAATGTTCTGCTCAATATTGATATTATTTTCTGCTGTTATTCCTTCCAGAGAGTGAATCTGTCCTTTGATTTTCCATTTTATGGACATTTTCTCCGTGAAATTACTGTGGCAACTGGGGGTAAGTGACTTTCTAACCATTTACTTTGAGTAAGATGAAAAGAGTTTCTTGCAGATGTTTGAAATACCTTTTTCCCCCCTGCTTGCATATGTCAAGAGATAAAATACAGATTTTATTTAGGAAATTTTCCTGTCCACAAAAAGAAAATCGCAAAATATCAATATGATGAAAAACCTCCAGCAGTTTAAGTTGAACTCATATAAACCCATCTCACAGCATTCATCCTTTTCTGTTTAGATATTTCCCACAGAACTCAGGTGTACGTGTGTTTAGCAGTCACACTGGAGGTGACAGTGCTGGAGCAGAACAAGGAAGCAGACAGGGTTTGCCTGCACGAGGGGAGAGGGTTTCCTGCCCAAAGATGAGTAGTGCTGCTGGAAGTACGGCATGTGTCCCCTGTAAGGCAAAGCCATCACAGTGCATTGTCATGGTGTGCTACAGCCTCTGAAAACGTACCACGGCCTTCCTCTCCTCTTTCTGTGAGAGGAGTGGGGTGAGAAGGGAGGTAGGGCCAGCTCGAGCTCCCAGTCTGGCAGCTCTGGGCGCCCCTCACTGATGGCTCATGGAGTTCTTTCTCCCTCCCGCTGGTGCTGGCTGCTGCTTGCACCAATCTCCTGCACTGGGAACAGCCATCAACTCTTTCTGTTCCCCTCCCACTCCAATTCCTTGAAAGACAATTTGATTCTAATGAGACAAGGAGAAGAAGATGACATGGAAGACAACAAATGAGAAAAAGAAGGAGTGATAGTAAAAAATGAAAATAGGGAGTCAAAAGGCAGCATCATGAAGAGCACACCCAGAAGTTCCTCTGTTCCTTGAACGTATCCAGCAAGTTCATGGATCCTGGCTGGTGGTGCTCAGCCTAGAGATGTGACAGGACAAGCAGACAGAAATAGGAGCCACCATCATCAGAAACAATTCTACCCTGTCCCTGATCGAAGTTTCTCTTTTTCTTGCTATGGGGGTCCAGATGGACACGATCAGGGCATATCTATGTCCTACTGGAGCCCTGAATGGGGAGCTTAAGACTAAAAGATTAGGGTAGAATTGCAGCAAGTGTCTCAACAAGAGTGGGAACTGGAACAGAGGTTACTATCATGCTCCCCATCAGTATCTCCATTTTGCTACCAAAGCAGAATACAAGCTATGGACAAAGGTGAATAAAGGCTGATATTAAAGGTTGATTTGCAGTAGAATGATTAAAAAAAAAAGGATGCAGAATTATGAATTGACTTCAGTATCAGTTTTCTTGATCAGCAATGACACTTTGATGCTGATTTGGATCAGATGAGCCAAGAACCACTGATTTTGAGATTTGTCTGATTTCCATTCTGCTTCACTGTTAGTTTCGTTTTGGTGTATGATCATCAATGCCTAGTTGTGTATTCTTTATTAGAGGAGTTGCATTTGATGGGCTGCCAAAATCAGGCATGTGATCTGTGTAGCATGAGAGGATGGGAAGAATCCTGCAAAGCTAAAACACCAATGATGGGGACAGGGATCATCCTCTAAATGTTCCCTTACTCTTACTGCTGTGCTTGGTTCCTTAAATTTTCACAAATTTCGTTCTAAGTAATTTTTTGTGTGTGTGATCATTCTGCTGAGCCTTCCCATTTAATGGAAGTCCTGAATTTTTACTGCTTTTAATATTTTCACTAATAAGCTGCTCTGACCAGTTTCTCCATCAGACCCAAAAGACTTGGAAGGAAATTTAATCACATGAGGTGAATTGTGCAGTAGCAATTTGTGAGGTTCATTTTTTTTTTTCCTTTTGATACAGAGTAACTGGGGAATTTAAGTGGTTTTGTCTTTTGTTTTAAAAAAAAAAAAAAAAAAGTCAGAATGTAAAAATGACTGTGGCTCTGCAGGGTTCATTTCTCTTGCTGTTAATGGAACACTGGCTTTTCTTTTTGCTCCATTTCAACTAAATAAAATATTATTTCTGTAAATAGATCTATAGATTATTGTCAAACTAAATAAGACTTTAAAATTAGTCCTTTTAATGTATGCCATTGACATTAGCAGAGATATTTCTGTCTTTCATTGACATTTTCATGATTTTCCACCTCAAAATTAAGCACAAAAAAGATCTAATTAATAATAGATTGTAAAATGCTCAGTAGCTGTAAGTCATTCTGCCAGTTCAGGATAAGATGCAGCCTTTACTACAACTATAAGACTCCTAAACTCATCTAGCAAGAAAAGAAAGGTTTATTTCTCTACTAACTCTCTAAAAGTGTTTTAATTCGGATATATTTGCAAATTTTGTTGCTAGGCTAAACGTCACACTTCATCACCAATGTTTTATGATAACAAAAGATGAATACAGATTCCACGTGCTTCATATGCTTTATGGTCTGCTATTTCTTAGTAACCAAGATTTTCTAATGACATTACTATTATTATAGACCTGGAATACCTCCAGAGGTTATTCTGACATCAAAAGAATGACAAAGTTAATGTGTACAGAACTCCCACATGACAGATGCCTACTTCCTGGAGAGCAAGATATTATTAATTATGCTAATGACAACACTACAAACTGGTTTTTTACATCTAAATCGTAAATTAAATGACCTTCTTAAAAGGGAAGTTGAGGACAAAGGCACATTAAATCCCTGTCACAATAAAAACATCTAGCCCAATGGTTTCTGCCATTCTTCATGGAGTGTGCACTGTGGCATAGGTATCCCAAACTGCTTAGGATGATTTTGGAATTGCTGCCGTTTAACACTCAGCATTTTTTCTCTTTAGCTAATATCTATTTCCTCTCCCAAATAGTTTTGATGAGCTGATTGTGTTTAACTAAGAAAAGGAAGGATGGGGAGTGAAAATCAATAGTTTGAGGGGTTTATTCACTGTTGTTTTATTCACTGTTGTCTTTGCATTTAAAAAGGCTATGTGTTATTAGAGGAATTTTATGTTAGAATTGAAGAAATTATTAACAAAATTAGTAATGGGTTCTTTGCTATACAGACATTTCTCTATATATAGTTCTCAAACAAGAAGCTGAATTTTGTTTTTTGTGAAGCTTTCTCAAGTTCGTATCTTACAGGCCAAATGTGATTATTTTTGTAAAAACACACTTGTGAGATAGCAAGTCATGTTGTGCATGCCAGGAGCTGAGTATATGAAGTCTGCTTGTTGCCTGTTACTGACACCCCTCACGGAGCTCAGTGGAGCTGGGAAAACCCTCTCTTGTGATACATCTCTCCATGCAGTACCATAACCCTTCTCGGGGGTCCTTGAAGCTGTGCGGCCCCACATCCTGTGCTGCAAAATTCATTGCTTGCTGTATTAATTTTCCATGTTCATGGTAGTAAGCTCTTCTTGTGTATTCTCTGTGGGTTTTTTTGTTCATTTGTTTTGTTTATCAGTCTCTAATTTTTAGTGCAATTTTATGTCAGATACTGTAAGATATTTAGGTTGGGTTTGTTTTTTTTTTTTAAAGGCATTTTTCATTGACATTAAATTTCTCTGTGGTATTGCAGGGAGAAGGAAAGGCATTGCTGTGCAAGCACTGCCCAGCTTTAATGAAACATAACAATAACAGTAGAAATTGAATTGACTAGGTGGTTACATTTTTAGATTTATAATGCTGAATAATGAGAGTTTTGCCAGCTAGTATGAAGAAGGCTCCAAAAATGCCCAGCTACTCTGTGTAATAGCAAACTGCTGAAGTTGAAGCAAGCAGCTGAAATTTTAAATATTGTATTAAATTCTGGTGAGATAATATTTGGTGAATCATCTTTCACTAGAGGAATATTCCAGATGGAGGAATTGTTTGAAATAATTCTTATGGTGAGGATGCTGCCTGAGCATTTCTACCACTGTAATTGAAGGAGTACCAAACAAAGAAATTAAAAGCCGTTCTAGCAGTAAATCCCAGTGTAATTGAGTTAAAGTTGATAATTTTCTAAAACAGAAATCAAGATCTCTTTGTATGATAATTACTTCCTAAGGCCAGATCTCATGTTTAAAAATACTTGCATTTATGAAAGGAAGAGATCTTTGTGCATCCAAGATTCTCACAGCTTTTCATCAAAACTACAACTGTCCTGTGCTCTATTGACAAGATAAGAACACAAGCATTGAAAACACAATTGCTGAAACCTGATGTTACTGGATCTTGTGTTGAGGAGCAGCTGTCAGGTATCTGAGCGTGGTTCTTAAACCCTGACTAGTCAGGACAACTGATTTAATGTAATCTTTCATTCTCATGAGGAATCATGCTTATTTCAGTGTCAAATTCTTTTTAAGTGTACATATGGCTTGTGGGAAAGTAGCAGAGGCAAAATATCTCTGGTTAGCAAGCTAGTTGGTTAGCTGCTTAAAAGCTGAAGTTTTATACAAATATAACACTTTAAATTTCCTTTTGGACATTGAACGTGTATATTTTGTTACAGAATTCTGTTCAATTTTACTGTTTTCAATGTAGCAGGAGGAATATGAGAAGTAAGCACCGAAGCATGGAGAATTCTAATAAAATTTCCATCACATTTTGCAGTACTTTCAAGGAAAAGGTATCAATGACAGAGAATATGCTGTGGGGAAGGAATGAAGACTGATGTTGCACTGTCTCAGCCCTGTCCTTCTGTGTTGGCACACAGAGCAATACCTCTAAGCAGGAGGAAAATTTGTCCTAGCTGGTGGTGCTATGGAAGGAGAAAGGACCACAGGGTCAGGACCTGGGCTTGTTAAGGGTGAGGATGGCTGTGAATTTGCAGCCTGCAGAAAGTCTATGCTAATGAATTCTTTTCCCTGCATCTTATACATTTATTTTATTAAACTTCCAAACCAGTGAATAGGAAGAGTGAAATTCACCTGGCTCTTCAAATTATCAGTGTCCTGAGTGGAGCATTTTGTTGGAGGCTGTCAGAAATTTCTGTGAGGTTTTTCTGGCTGCTCCTGCTACTTGGAACCTTTTGGCACAGGAGCCAGCAGGAGATGTGTTCATCACTTAATGAAGAGCTCTTTGACAACCCAAATTGCCCTCTGGGCAACATCTGTTAAATGGCAAAGGTGATACAACGCAGAGTGAAACACAGTGTTTCCAGACAAAATTAGTGCCTCAGATTAGCTGTTGTCTGTTACAGGGGATTACTCTTGTCATAATCAGTGGGCAGCACACTCTGGAGGGACTGTGGAGGTCTGGTTGTTGACTAGCTTACAAAATTGTCTTCATTTACCTCATCTTTTTCTGATGTCTTATATTGCCATGCAGTTGTAACAAATCTTTTTCTCCCTGTAAAGCTTCCTTTGTCTGCAATTCCTGTGTCAAGTGTCCTGGGAATACCCCTCCTGTCTTTGTAAAGTACTAACCACTCCCTAGAAACTGCTTTGTCTACCTTTTCTTGGTGAACCCTTACAATCCTTTCCATTCCCACACTTAGGCTTTAGCTTTACAAATTGGATCAGAAGCACTTAGGCCAAAGAGAATGAAAAGCTTTAGGAGGAAAATAATAATTCAAAAAAAAAAAAAAAAAAAAAAGGCATTATCATATCAAGGCATTTGCTAACTTTGTGATGATTATGGGCAGTAGTGTTACTGAAGTGGTAACGGCTAAAAATGATCATGTTTGTGTTTTTGTAAGACTCAGTTTCATAGAATAGAAGATAACTAGCCAAAGTATTTGTCCACATGGAACACCAAATAAGCGTTAAATAAAATCAAATAACTTTGCAGAAAATAATAATAAATTAAATTACTTACTGTTAAGGCAAAGACCCTTCAGGGTAGCTGAAAACTGCTCCACTGAACACTGGGAAGATGTTAGGTATAGATTGTGTCTAAAATAGATCCATAACTTTTTATAGTATAATTTTTTATTAAGCATTTATCTTATGCTCAGCCTTTACAATAGCATTCAAAGTCTCAATAATATTATGCTATTACATCATAGTAAAGATTTTTAATGCTTGACAAATCTTTATTTTCTCTGGCTACTACAAAATACAATGTTTCTTTGGTTTGGTGCATAATTATGAGTTAAGAAAAAGAAAAAAAAAAAACTTCAATCCATTTCTGCCTATAGCTTCTAATTAAAAGAGGAAGTATGGAAATACCCGATGAAGAGTGGGAAACACCTTTTGGTGCTTAAAGGCAGTAGTTCATAAAAATTATATATAAGTGTGGAATTCCTACACCAAATGAAATGTGGTCTTTTCATAAATCTTCTAAGATTTGTAAATTAGTACTTGGATATATCTGTTTCATAAAGCCAAAATTAAGATCATGATAATATTTGGTTACAAAATTTTTCAAAGAATTAAGTCTTTTCAGGCATAGATTATTTAGAGACCATTCAGGCTGGGAATTGTCTAAAAAATTCAGCTCAGAGTTATAATTATTAAACATAAAGACTGCTATAAGTCGCATTATTTCTAATAAGAGGTGGGTTTTAGTTTGAATTCTGTCCAAATAATATTAAAAGTTTTCCTTTCTGAAATAGTTAATTTCTAACTTTGACAAAAGTTAGTTTTTCCTGGTTTTCTTAGTGTTTAGGTTTTGGTTTTTTTATTGTGTTGAATTTCTACTTATATCAATATTATTACCAAGGGGTAGTAAAATCTTTGCAGTCACTTGGTCCCTTGTGCGTCTTAATGAAGGCTCTTTTCCTTGAACTGTATATTGTGTGATGCTATTGCTGCCCCATAGCACCAGGTGCCATTGTCAGCCAGATGACATAGAAGAAAATGATCTGCCCAGTGGGCCTCCCAATTACGCTTAGTCTGTCAGACAGATCACCACCTCTAACATTAAAAATAAAAGAAGGGTAGTCGTAGTGGGTGACTCCCTTCTGAGGGGAACAGAGGACCCCAAATATTGACTGGACCCAATCCACAGGGAGGTCTGCTGCCTCCCTGGGGCCCGGGTACGGGATATTACCGAGAGAGTCCCTCAGCTGATTTGGCCCTCTATTACACACCGCTGGTACTCCAGGCTGGCAGTGATGAGATTGAAAAGAGGAATGTCAGGGCAATTAAAAGGGACTTTAGGGCACAGGCTCAAACGGTTGATAGTATTCTGCTCAGTCCCTTTGATGGCAGAGAAAAATGATGAAAGGAATAGGAGAGCCCACATTATCAACAAGTGGCTCAAGGGTTGGTGTCATCAGCAGAATTTTGGGTCCTTTGATCATGGGGCAACCTTTATGGCACCTGGCCTGCTGGAACCAGATGGGCTCCATCCCTCTGTTAAGGGAAAGGCTTTTAGCTCATTTACTGCCAGAACTCATTGAGAGAGCTTTAAACTAGGTTTTAGATGGGAAGGGGATGCAGCTGGGCTGTTTGGAAGCAAGGGTGGTAAGCCTGAGTTAGGGGTGGAATCAGTAGCCCAGCTGAAGTGCCCGTATACCAATGCACGCAGCATGGGTAACAAACGGAAGAGCTGGAGGCCATGGTGCAACAGCAGAGCTGTGATGTAGTTGCCATCACAGAAACGTGGTGGGATGAGTCACGTGGCTGGAGCACTGCACTTGATGGCTACAAGCTCTTCAGAAGAGACAGGAAAGGGAGAAGAGGTGGAGGGGTAGCCCTTTATATTAAGGAGGCTTTTGACGACATGAGTATTGAAACCAATGATGATGAAGTTGAATGCCTGTGGGTAAGAATTAAGGGGAAAGCCAACAAAGCTGGCATCCTACTGGGAGTCTGTTACCATCCACCCAACCAGGAAGAAGAGGTGGATGATTTTTTCTATAAGCAGCTGGAGAATGTTTCAGGATCACCAGCCCTTGTTCTTGTTGGTGGTTTTAACCTACCAGACATCTGCTGGGAATTTAATACAGCAGAAAAGAGGCAGCCCAGAAAGTTCTGAGAGTGTGTGAAGGACACCTTTTTGTCACAGCTGGTGAGTGAGCCTGCCAGGGGAGG
The DNA here is from genome assembly GCF_015227805.2 of Hirundo rustica. Classification (NCBI taxonomy): domain Eukaryota; kingdom Metazoa; phylum Chordata; class Aves; order Passeriformes; family Hirundinidae; genus Hirundo; species Hirundo rustica. Next base: position 137,094,570 of record NC_053450.1, read on the forward strand.
GACAATATTAGATCTGTTGTTTGCAAATAGAGATGGTCTGGTGGGAGATGTGGTGGTTGGAGGCCACTCGGGGCACAGTGATTATGAAATTGTAGAGTTCTCAATATTTGGTAAAATCAGGAGGAACATCAATAAGACTTTTGCACTGGATTCTGGAGGGCAGACTTTGGCCTATTTAGGAGACATATTCAAAGAGTTCCTTGGGAAGCAGCCCTTCAAAACAAAGGAGTTCAGGAAAGCTGGGTGTTCTTCAAAACAGAGATCTTGAGGGCTCAGGAACAGACTGTCCCTGTATACCAAAAGATAAGTCAGCGAGGTAGATGTCCAGCCTGGATGGGCAACAAGATTTCAAAGGAACTTAAGAATAAAAAGAGGATGTATCATCTTTGGAAGGAGAGTCAGGTCTCTCAGGAAGTATTTAAGGGGGTTGCTAGGGCATGTAGGAAAAAAATTAGGGAGACCAAAGCTCAGTTCGAATTAAATTTGGCAACTTTTGCAAAGGATAATTAAATATATATATATATATATGTATGTATGTATATGTATATTTATAAATAAATAAATATTTATTTATTATTTTATTTATTAATATATTATATTAATATATAAATATATTATCAGCAGAAGGAAGGGTAAGACCAACCTTTTTTCTCTGCTGGACATGGGAGGGAACTTAGTAACTGCAGATGAGGAGAAGGTGAAGGTGCTTAATGCCTTCTTTGCCTCAGTCTTTAGTGGAAAGACAGCTTGTCCTCAGGACAACTTGTCCTCCTGGGCTGGTAGATGGTGTCAGGGAGCAAAATAGTACCCCTGTAATCCAGAAGGAGGCAGTCAGAGAGCTGCTGAGCCGCTTGGATGTTCATAAATCTATGGGACCAGGTGGGATCCATCCCAGAGTGATGAGGGAGCTGGTAGGTGAGCTTGTGAAGCCACTCTCCACTATTTTATCAACAGTCCTGGCTCACTGGTGAGGTTCCAGATGACTGGAAGCTGGCCAATGTGACTCCCATTCACAAAAAGGGTGGGAAGGAGGATCCTGGTAATTATAGGCCAGTTATCTTGACCTCAAGTACCCAGAAGGGTAATGGAGCAGTTTAAATTGAGTGTCATCACACAGAATTTACAGGATGGCCAGGGTCTCAGGCCCAACCAGCACGGGTTTAGGAGAGGTAGGTTGTGTTTGACCAACCTGACCTCCTTTTATGACCAGGTGACCCACCTGGTGGATGCAGGGAGGGCTGTGGATGTTATCTGTTTGGACTTCAGCAAAGCCTTTGACACTGTCTCCCACAGCACACTCCTGGATAAGCTGGCAGCCCGTGGCTTGGGCAGGAGCACTCTGTGCTGGGTTAGGAACTGGCTGCATGGCCGGGCCCAGAGAGTGGCGGTGAACAGTGCTGCATCCAGCTGGGGCCAGGCACCAGTGGTGTCCCTCAGGGGTCTGTGCTGGGGCCAGTTCTGTCCAATGTTTTTATTGATGACATGGATGAGGGTATTGAGTTTTTCATTAGTAAATTTGTGGATGACACTAAGCTGGGAGCATGTGTCGATCTGTTGGAAGGTAGGAGGGCTCTGCAGAGAGACCTGGAACGATTGGATGGATGGGCAGAGTCTAACAAGATGAAGTTTAACAAGTCCAAGTGCCGAGTCCTGCACTTTGGCCACAATAACCCCCTGCAGTGTTACAGGCTGGGGGTGGTGTGGCTGGACAGTGCCCAGGAGGAAAGGGACCTGGGGGTGCTGGTGACAGCAGCTGGACATGAGCCAGCAGTGTGCCCAGGTGGCCAAGAGGCCAGTGGCATCCTGGCCTGGATCAGGAATGGTGTGGCCAGCAGGAGCAGGGAGGTCATTCTTCCCCTGTACTCTGCACTGGTGAGGCCACACCTTGAGTGATGTGTCCAGTTCTGGGCCCCTCAGTTTAGGAAGGACGTTGAGATGCTTGAGCGCATCCAGAGGAGGCAACGAGGCTGGTGAGGGGCTTGGAGCACAAACCCTGTGAGGAACGACTGAGGGAACTGGGGTTGTTTAGCCTGGAGAAAAGGAGAATCAGAGGTGATCTTATCACTCTCTACAACTTCTGAAGGGTGGTTGTAGACAGCTGTGGGTTGGTCTCTTTCTCCAGGCAGCAACTGACAGAGAGAGAGGACACAGTCTTAAGTTGCGCTAAGGGAAATATAGGTCGGATATCAGGAAAAAGTATTTACAGAAAGACTGATAAAGTACTGAAATTGTCTTCCCGGGGAGATGGTGGAGTCACCATCCCTGGATGTGTTTAAAAAAAGATTGGATATGGCACTTGGTGCCATGGTTTAGTTGAGGTGTTACAGCATGGGTTGGACTCGATGATCTGAATGTCTCTTTCAACCTAGTGATTGTGTGATTCTGGGCTCTGCTAAAACATGCTCTGAAATAGCAGGAAGCAGCGACATTTAGCACTGCTCCTTTCTGAAGTAGTGAAGAATGTTTACAAGTTTTAGCAGGGCAACACTCAAAGGGAAAAGCGTCAACGTGTGTTTAGTTGGGTTTTTTCCACTCTGCGTGGGTGGCATTAGGTGCAAGAAGAGAGGAATATGGGCAAGGTTTTTGCCTGTATAGATAAAGTACTTTTAATTCTGTCAGGAAAAGAAATTAGAAACATTAGATTTGGAAGTACTCATCAGCTAAATTGTCAGTTCAACTAAGTGATGTTTTTAAAGCTATAGGTAAGAGTCCTATCCAGTTAATAATCTTTTGTTCTATCAATGAAGGGGTCTTACTCCATTTTTATTCTGTGCATTTTATTACCTTAAACACGACTCTAACAGCTCACAGGATGATGTGTATCAAGGTGTTTAGGCTAGTGCAATGTTAGTACAACAGTTTGGAATTTATTCTGTATTACCTTTGTTACTTAATCTGTGTTGCTTTAGCTCTAGTATCTTTAACATGATGTATCCATATGTGGTATAATGCTATCATTCAAAAAATTAATTAATAACAAAAACAAATTTCAAGAAAAATAGAAATCTGAAGTCTTGAAACAGTGTCCTAATTTGCAATTTGAAATATTTTGGAAAACCAGATTTCTTGCCCCCATATTTTGCTTCAGACTTACCTATTTTTTGGGCCACTCACAGTATGTCCAAAGCATTTATAGCAAGTGACAATACACTTGATTTCCAGCTGCATTAGTAAGTGTGGTTATTGTGCTGTAAACAGCTTGTTGTTATCAAAAAGAAAAGTTTGGAAGCTTACACAGGACTAATTAAAATCAATGAAGGGCTTAAAAGTGAACACGGAAATTATTGCTGGAGAAATATAATTAACAAAGTAAATCGGATCCTAAAATGGCCCCAGATCAGCTCACAGAGACCCAGTGCAAATCTTCACTGATGAGGAGGTCAGAAATATTTTGTGAGAGCTAAAAGAAGGTAGCAACAGAATACCATCCTACTGGAAGCATCCTACAGACAGCACAGGTTCACATTAAGAGGCTATGTAGCTACTTAGTTTTACATGTTACTAGCATCATTATTAAAAAAGTAAATATATTTTCTTTCTTCTTGCAATTGAGTTTCTGCGTTGTTGTATCCAAAGCCACAAACCACTCCTAATTTCCATTTCCTGTCTGTATCTCTTAACTGTTGAATAGTATGAAAAGCACATGAATAAATCCATGTAAGGCTTTTTATATTCATTATTTCAGATGAAGTATTCTAATTTCACTGCTTGGGATCTGTCAAGTAAAATCCTGGACATGGAGTTTCTTTTGCATCTCTGACAGTACAGGGAGTACAGATTTTCTTAATATCTTTACCGTACTGCAGTGTTCATATGATGACTGTCCATGTCCATCCATCCCTGACTCTTGGAGAGTCTTAAGAAAAGCAAGTGCTGCTACATGTTTTGCATGATCAACAGTTGCAAAATAGAAAGCATGCAAGCGTTGTCTGAGGCACATTATGAAAAATCAGTTGCCCATTGCCAGCCTCTTCATTATATTATTCCTTCCTTGGCAACCACCTTCTCAAGCCAGTCCTTGGTAAATTCATTACCCTTGCAAATTGTTCAGATTCATATTTGTCTGTTTTCTGAAACCAAAGCCATTGAAATAAATAGATTCCCATGGATCTTTGTCAGTTTTCAATTGAGACTTTAATTTTTTTTCACTTGCTTTTCACTCCTCCTTACAGTTTTGGCCTTGGCTGCATTCACACCATTCCCCCTTCCTTCTGTCAATGTTGTCACTGGGCTGTGACATCCCCAGTCTTTGAGCTTTATCATGCATATGCCTGTTGCTGAGGAGATGGTTCCAGGTGTGAGCAGTGGAAAAAAGCATTTAGGGATAAATTTCTTCTAAAATCATAGGAAAAAATTCACCAGAGGTTTATGGAGGTCTTACTTGCCGTGGCTTAGAGTGATAATTTTGTCACAAAGCATGAATTAAATGACAAGACATGTTAGGAAAATCTGTAGGCCATAATATTGTAACAATTTCAAATGTTATGTGTGTCATTTTGTCAGTGATGCTACATCAGCCTGGAAAAGCAGCTGGTTGACATGTCTTTCTAGTGTGTTTCCAGGAAATTATAAGACAGCCAGAATCACTAGCTTGGGATTCTTACCCTGCCTCACTCACCAGTGCTGGTCTCAAGTTTAAGTAGGGGATTAATAGACATCTCCATAAAGGGTCATCCATGCAAATGCAGCTGCTCCTTCAAGTGTTTGTGGGTTCAACACTGGCTTGTCTTGCCAGAGGCAACATTGGTATAACTCTTAGTCAGGGTCTGCCCTGCAATTCATGTTAGAAGTGTTTTATTTTCACCCATTACTGTACTGCAAAATCTGCGCAGGCTGAAGTGTAGCCTATAACTCTGCTTTTAACCAACCTGAAAAAAGGAAAGCCAGACTCTATAACCTGCATCATGACCCATGATGCCTGGGGCTGTGTACCTGGAAAAATCTTTTTGTAGCTATTCGCTCAAGTAGAAATGGTGACTTTTTGACTTCAAGCTGCCTCACGTGGCAGTCTGGTACGTGCCTGCACATCTGAGAGCAGAGTCTAAAGGCTGTTACAGAGAGCATGAATGGTGACTGCTTTAAGAATCAAAGGGCATAATTGGCTTGCTCAAAATGAAAATTTGTCAAAGAAATAAATGCTTATTAATTTAATAACTTATTAACTGAAGGGTGCTAGCTGCAATATTGTTAAATCCTGAGCTGAATGACAGTAGATGTGTGATTTCATATATATCTCACTTGTTAGATCCAAGTGATGCCAAATAAAACAAGGCATTATTTGGCAATGACTTAATAGGGCAATAAAAGTCATCAGCCCGTTCTTTTTTTACTGCAGTTTATGTTCTGCTTTGATTTCCTGCATAATGTGGAGGAGAAATATAATGGAATAAACATATCTATGGAGCATTGACTAAGAGTTTTAAGCTCCATCTCTCTCAGTCCTGTACACTAAAATAAATATTATCCTTCTTTCAGGTAGATTTCTCTGTAGTGTTATTGGGTGGTCATACAGATATGAGTGAATTTTACTTTCTTATGCCTACCCTCTGATTTCTACCTCTCTCACAATTGAATAAGAACCATTTTTTAAGGGAAAAATCTGTTTCTTAGTTGACAACCTGAATTTATCCCCTAAGAGGGGCACTGTAAGCCATTAGACCCAGAGCCTCCTGCATGTTCTGAGCAATTACTGTGTGAATTTTATACCTGCTTTCCTGTCTGAATAATACACTCCTACCTGTGCCTACTGCTCTAAACTGTACCTATTTTCAAGCATCAGACCAAGATTAGGACAGCAATAATTACCTTGATTATAAAAATCTATGTCCACATTTTTGGGAAAAAAATATCTTCAGGCCTGTTTTGAAGCAAGTTTTGTTCTGAGTCATCATGCTAAATTATTGGTTTCTTTCAAATAGTGATGTGAAAGATAAATCATTTGTTTTACTTTAAGGACACATGCTTGCACTGCCCATAAACATGCAGCCAAGCAGATTGATTAGGCCCATGAACTCTTTAAGAAGAGTTCCTGAATTTTTACTTTTTTTTTTTTTTTTTCTTTGGTACTTCTTCAGCTGTAGCATTTACAACTATTTTATTTGTTAATTCCAACTCCTACTATGAACATGGACTTCTGATAACACAGAGACATGAAAGTTGTGCATTCAGCTGTGAAAATGTTAAAGGAATATTATTTGATATTACTTCATATGTACTCACTCACAAAAATATTGAAAAAAATATTCCATAGCAGCTTGCATCCTCTGGTACTTCTCAGAATTCATAGTACTTTAAAATCTAGCCCTAAATTGCCAGTTGCAAAATATATTTATTTCAATATTTATAAATACAATTTTTCATCTATTTCCATTATGGGGGAGGGAACAGAACAGTTTTTTATTATGCATTCTGCTGGTTTTACCCTACATGAAGAGGAACTCGAGCAATTCTTAGCAAATATGCTTTGGGCATTTGGACATTTAGAAGGCATAGTTGGGGTCATTAAAATGCTGTTTTCACTGCTAGCTGTTTTTGGTTTGTTGTATCATCACTGGCATTTATTAAGAAAAGACAACTTTGCTAAAACACAAATGGAACACATAATATTGATCCATAATCACATCTTAAAAGACTGAGACTGGCAGTGCAATTATCAGTTATTCCACTAGGTTTAATTACATTTTATGCAGACCAGAAAAGAATGGTAAAATGTGCATTTTCTGTGGTAAATTATGTATTTAGTTTACTATGAAATAATAATAATTTTCAAAAGTAGAAAAATATTAGTTTACTGTCCTTTATCAATAATATATATATATATTAAGATCCGTGTAAGGGGAAGTCTCTGGTTTGGAGACTTTTCTTTATATGTTCAGAAACTTAACCTATGTCTATTGCATATGCTTGTTAAGACTATGGAGAGGAAGAAAATGAGTTATCAAGAATCTCAGACGATGTTTTCTTTTCACAGGTATTGAAAATACTTATTATTCAAGCAAAAATTAAGTTCTGGCTAGGCAGTCAGGAGTATTCTTAAATATTTCTAAGGTTGAAACATACTTGTTTTGAAGTACAGCACGGTTGACATTTTGTTTTCTTTTAAATGTAGTCATTTTGGCAGTCAGTATTATGGATATTAAAGGTCAGTTCCACTCACGAAAGCATTTTAAACTTATCAAATATTTGAAAACTAATCAGGCATGTTTTTTATTCAGTGGTTCCCATTTAGATGTTTGGATTTTTTCTGATATATTTACAGTTTTATATTTTTACATTGTAGTCAAGTTATCAGAATGCCACAGTTATGTAGGTTTTTCCTAGTTTTGTTTCTGGATGTTTTCTTTTGAAATAAAATGTAAAACACCATTATGAACTCGCAGTTCCTCTTGGGTCACTCAGTTTCTGCTGTTTGCATCTCCTAGAAAGCTCTTTCATGAGAAAGGCCATTTCAGCCTTGCTTCTTTAGATGAGTATCACTGAGATTGAGGATGAACTGTAGCTTCTGTCCCTTCCATAGTGCTTGGGAGGTGTGGTCTGTTGATGTGGTCACATGAAATTAGTCATCTAATAGAGATAATTGTTCTTGCAAAGCCAATAACCATAGGTGACTGTCAGCTGTATTAAAACTGCTCTTCTTTTACACAGTCCAAAAATAAGTTTGGTTTCTTTTTTTTCTACTTTTTTATCAGAAAAACCTAGTACAGTGGTTTAGATATAGATGGAAGGATTGAGGACTTCAGCTTTAAAAGGCAGAGCTACTGTCTTTTGCTACTTGAGGCCTCGCATTACCAAGGCATGGACCAACTTTGAGAAATTTCTAAAATGAGTTCTCCCCTATTGATGATGCTGTCTGTGTGCCAGATAGCTGGATGGTCAGGAGGCTCTATAGGCTCCATGGGTGTCTTTTTTCTGGGTGCATGCTGACCTCTCTGTGTCCTCCAGCGCAGCTGTATCCCTCAGCAGGCAGTTGCCTTCCACGGACAAGTCAGCAGCTTTGCCCACTGCAGAGCAAGCACCGGCGCAGTGTTGGTGGGCAGCTCATTGGTACATTTTAATGCATTACCCTCTGATTAGCATGCCCATTAATTGGGCAGAGGAGAACAGTGGTTGGGTCTCAACAATTAACCTGTGCATTCTGATATTATGGCAAATAACTTTGCAATCTCAATACGTTAATGTAAAATTGGTGTGGAAAGACATTCTGTTCAGCAGGGAGTCAGCTTGTTCTTTAAGCCAGCAGGTGCTGAAAGTGTATTTATTGGACAGCAATGTGAAGCAGGTGAGCTCAAAAGATAACAATGTAGTAGGAGAAGTTGCTACGTAAGGAGCAGCAGAAAGGAGAGCACATTTTGAATAGGTTTACAGAGATCTTTTCATCTCATCACTATTTTCTGTGGCAGGCTAGCATTGCTATTAACATTTTGACTTTAAATAATCTTACATCATTCCATCAGTGTGTATGCTGGGGAATTTTTTTTTTTAGGCAGGGGGATTATTTTTAAACTAATGTCCCTAGCTGGCAACCAACTGGAACTGTGCACTTAAAATATGATTTTTAATTATGACTTAAGATGTCAGTCAAAAGACAAATATTTTGTCTTCACATCTTTCTGTGCATATAGGTATTACCATGCCTTCTTTGGTCTCTCTATGTTGGAGTAACCAGACAAATCCTGGCATGACAGAATTTTTTAACTTGGTGAAATCTCCCTCTCCTGGGCAAGCCAGTGTGAAATCCTCAGCCAGTTCAGCTAGGATCTCTTGTGTGTTGGTATGAAAAAAAAAAAAAAAAAAAAAAAAAAAAAAAAGAAGGTTCATTTTCTTCCTAAAGACAGTGACCTGTGTGGGTTCAGTGTCCTGAGAAGTCTGCCTGGCCTTAATACTGAATGACCATCCTGCATGGAAAGAGGCAATAGCTCGTTCCAACAGATAGCCTGTGTCCCGACATACCTTACAGGAATTCCTATATTCAGCACAGTATTGAAATATGACCTTCTGTGGCCATGGTATAGTTCACAAATAATTTTATTGATCTAGTTAATTTTTGCCAGAGGGAAAAAAAAAGGAAAAAGTACGCAATGGAATAACTTCTGGAAATACGGGGGAATGCATCTCATCATGCATATCCTTGTATGTATCTGTTTATGTGTTGTCAGAATTATGAAGAATGCAAATTACTTGTTTGACTTGCTCCAAAGTCATGGCCATCAAAGGTATAAATCCATTTTTTAAGATATTTATAATGGTTGTTGTATGACTAGAAAGAAAAGTCATGTTACCAGATTGCTTCAAGTTATAAAACTATCATAAAAATTTTGTTTTCTATTGAAATATTATTTTGCTTTCTATGCCATTTGCAACACTAATTCTGAATTTTAGTTGCACCTTTCAGTCTGTGTTCTTTGATGAAATTTCTTGTGGATTTTCTTCTGGATGATCATGGGCGTCTAGTTGGTTTCGCTGTCCAGAAGTAGGAGCAAAGGCAGTGATCAATTCACCAGCTTTTCAAAAACTGCTGTTTTCTCTTTTGAATTTAAACTTAGGTATCTCTGGCTTCTACTTGCTTTTCATCCTTTATTTTTCCACACAAAATTTTAATTTCATAAGGAAGAATACACAAATACGTTCTTGATCTTATTCTATTCATTTCTAACATCTTGTCCCACTGATAGCCTCAGAGCTTCAGCCTGGTTTGTCTCTTCCTTTCTCTACTCATGTTGTTGTCTTCTTGCTGTTACTTCGGCTTCTTCTGTGTATTGCTTCTATTTAAGAATGCTCCCACTCAGGAGCCACTTTCTGCCCATCGTTCAGCATATTCTCAAACTTTAAAACAGAGGTTGAAACAACCTTTTAGCTGAAACTCAACATTGTGCCCTCAAAATCTTTAGGAGAGTCGCTATTGACTTTGGGAAGAGTGGGAATCAATGTGTGATGCAGTTTAGCCTCATCCTGTTATTATGTCTCATCATTAACTGACACTGAAAGCTGCTGGATGGTGGAGAAATTCTGTTTATGGCATGCTTCAGGAAAAAAAAGAACTGGACTGCTGATTGTGAACTCTGCATAGGACAACCATATAAGTTAGCGTAGAAATTTCAAACATGGATAGAGAAGGACATTCAGAGATCACTGCATCCAACCATATGCTAAATCAGTCTTGCCCAAAATAATTACTCCTTTAGTGTATTTAAATTATATAATCTAGGTAAGCAGATATTGAAACCAATATGAGTTGCAATAAAATTTGCAATTAGGTACTTAAGCTTTAAGTATTTCCAGTACTATTAGGAAGGTAGTACACAGAATTTACTTAAAATAGGGACCAAGGAAAACTCACTAGTATGTGAGTTTCAATGGTATGTGAAAAAGAATTTTGTAACGTGAACTCAGCAAACTGTGGGCTGCCTGTAGGCATCCCTGCTTCATAAATATTCATCTGACCTTCTGGTTCAGCTGTAGTCAGAGGGTAAGAGCCCTTGTAGATTCAGTGAAGCAAGTCAGACCATGGTCATGGGAGACAAGGACCTATTACATCCCTGTTGCCCTTTATTCCACCTAATTTCTATTAGGAACTTCTTTAACTGTTAAAGTCATCTTCATGTTATTGGCCTAATCCATTATTTTCATCTTAATCAGATGTTATGTGATAAGATAAAATTGCCCTTGGATAAAAGGACAGCTGAATGAGGCTGTTATCATAAACGCAGGAATTTTCAGGTGATTTGTTGTTACTTATCTAAAAAGAAACCAAAGTTCTGCCATTTGCTACAGGTATTCTGAGCATATGTTGACTGGTCCTTACCATATAAAGATCTAAAGCCTGACTGCTTCCCTGACTGACTTCATAGAAGCAAACATGAATGAAGCATTTTTCCTTTCACCTCATCAAGAAAACGAATGCTTTAAAAGCAACAGCCTATAAAACAATTTTGTATCACAACCCTTAAGCAGGTTATAGCCCAGTGGTTTCACAGCAATAAATCTGAAGAGGAAACAAATAAAAGGCTGCCTCTGTAATGAGTGAGCAGAAGAAACTTTAAGGAGACATTGAGTAGAAGAATCTCATTTATAGGAGCTGATTGATATCCACGTAAAACTTCTCAACCTTGCAAGAAGGTTGAGAAAATAAAATAGCCATAAGAAAAATAACTGACTAGGACTCATTGTACTGTTATCAGTTAACTAGATGATTAAAGGAAAGGAGCATTTAGATTTGGCTCCACCTTTAGCCCCATCAACAAATTGAACAGTCTGTATAAATTTGTAATGCAATGTGCATTTTTTGTGGGAAGAGTTTCCATGGTAACACACCAGAAAATCAATAAAAGAGTTGTGGTGTGATCTAAACACTGCCTCACCTCCAGGTAAAGTTTGAAGCAGTACAAAAACAGTATAGTTATCAGTAAACTGCAGATATTTTGTCTAATTCAGCCAGATGCTTAATTTTTTTCAAGGATTACTCTAACTTCATCCTGTAAGATTGCCCTATTCTATAACTATAGTTTCTCTAACAGTTCAATTTAAGAATTAGATTGTTTTTCCCCATGGGGTAGGTTATAACAACTTAAGTAGCCAGGCAATAAACACAAAGGACCATGACTGGACCAGCTTAGCAGGTCTGCTAGTGTTTTAATGGTTTTGAGCCTCATTAAACATTTTGTTTCCTAGTATATCAAATTGATCTCATTACACTGCTGAGGTTGGAAAGGGAATTCATGAAAACTCATTTATGCTTTTTGAGGTAGAAAAAGCTTTGTTCTTATCAGTCTGGAAATTAATGGCTACGTCACAAAATATTTATATAATAACCTTGCAAGCATTTACCTTCAGTCAGTCATAGAGAAGGTTATTTTTACACCTGAAAGTATCACAGGAGCCAGAGGCATTGAGGTTGGAAGGGACCTCTCGAGGTCATTGAGTCCAACCTCTTTCCCAGGCAGGGCCACCTGCAGCCAGTGCTCTACAGCAGTGGCCACAGAGCGTTTGAATTATCTCCATCAGGTAACAGTCCACAATGTCTCTGGTCAGCCACTGCAGTCACCGTCACAGCAAAATATTTCTTTCTGGTATTCCAAATGACCACACCTTGTGTGTTTCGGTCTGTGCCCACTGCCTCTTGTCCTGTCACTAGGCACCAATGAGAACAGCCTGTCTCTGGTTTTTTTACATCCTCCCTTCCAGGTGTTTGTATACCTTGATGAAATCCACCTCAAGCCTTGTGTTCTCTAAACTAAAGAGCCCCCTAATAATTTTTGCTGGAATGCCCTCACTGGAGCATCCTTCACTGAGCTCTCACCAGTAATTCCATATCTCTGTGGTGCTGGGGAATCCTTTTTGTGGGGTTTTTTTGATACAAAAATTCGGTGAAGTATGCAGGCTGCGTAAGACAGATTATTTTTAAAATCACGAGTTGCTCTGTTAGGTACAGAATCCCTTGCCCTGATCTTTTCACCAAAAATCCCTCAGTTAGAAATAGTTAAAATTAAGCAATGAAGTTCAGAAAAACAATTACATTTCCTGCAGAGTCAGTTACAGAAGGGAATTCCAACTTGGCAAACAGAAAGCCTGTTTTAATGGGGAAAGACAGAAAGTATTGGAAAGATTCAGCATTGAGAAAGTAGAGAGGACTTGATTGCAAAGACTGGTTCAAGTGCCTCAGGAAAGAACTGCTCAGATTAAGGAGGATGGGGGAAAAGGACTATGAATTGTGATATGTTGAGAACTGACAGTAAAGGGAAAACATCTCTGAGCAGAAGCGGATCAGTAGCAGTGAAAAGTCAAGATGAAATATTCAGTAGATGCAACTGAGTAGTGAGCAGTACCCTGCAAAGGACTTAATCTGCAACCCTGGTATCATAAATTCTTTTCTTCATCAGCAGTAAGAGGAAGAAAAAGCAGGAAGAATTTTGGTAAATCCTGCCAAGTTTTATTAAGGTATCAAAAATCAGCTGTGTACTTTCTCTTCTGGTATCTCATTCAGAAAACATTTGACTTGCTATGCATAAGATTAAAGGGCATGGATCCAGTAGAGAGTTGTGCCCAAGAACTGCATGAATTAGATGTCAAATATTTTGTGCTGTGCTCTTTCTGTGTAGTCAATTTTACTAAATTTTGCTAACTGTCTATAAAAATGTGGAGATTTTGCCAAGGATTCCCTATGAACACAACATGAACAATTCAGCTTTCCATAAAAAAATTTAGAATTTATTTATAAATATTTTTTTAAAATTTATAAAATGTGTCTTATGAAAATAAAGCATTAGTTTAGGCCAAAGGATGTCATTTACAAGTGATAACAGCTAGCAAAATTTGAGCTGCTTTTTTTGTTGTTGTTTTGGAGGTTTTTTTGTTGGGGTTTGTGTTTTGTTGTTTGGTTGGGTTTTGTTGCTGCTGTTGGTTTTGTTTGGTTGGTTGGTATTTTTTGAAAGGACAGCTGGAGTTGTTGGGGTTTGTTTTTAGGTTTTGGGGGGGGGTGGGGGGAGGGGAGGTGGATTTTCTTGTTTCATGTTTTATTACTGTTAGACCTGTGCTCAAGTTATACCCAAATTTTTCACTGATTAAAACAGATTAAAATAGATTTCATTAGAACTGTCTTTCTAACATGTGAAAGGACAACTTGTGAATTATGTTTCACATTACTAAGTCAATGGAAGCTCAGAAATATTAGAGTAGGATTTGTGTGTACTCTACCAAGACAGGTGCTTTTATAAGATCACATCCATCAGGATGTGATGTTGTGGAAGTTGTTGAAGTTGTTCTGGATTTTGGATGTTTTATGTCATGGGGTAGTTACATTTTTGTCCTCTGCACTTATAAAAAGTGAAATTGTCATACAGCAGTTCAATTTGGGCTTCACCCAAGAGTCCTACTAACTCATAGTGGTATTTATTCTACAGTGTATGAGTTTTCCCAGTTTACTAATTTGCAGGTTAAGTGAAAGGGTACAGCATGCACATCTTATAAGAAAACTAAATGTGTAAAACCATGACAATGACACATTCCCAAATAAAGGCTTAAGTGAAGCTGAAATTAAATTATCACTACAGAAATGTGTTTCACTGTCCAGCTCTACTTTGCAAGTGAGATATATGTTACTGATGAGAAAATGTGCAAATAAGTGATGTTTTAGTAGAAATGGTATGCCACTGTTTGCTCTGCATAGACTTCCAGCATACTGATCTATACAAAAATCGCCCACGTTTTAAAACAATTAACAAAGGAGAAACAGAAAAATAAAACAAAGCAGTGATAGTAGAAGTAAATGTACAAACCTGTAAAACCTACTTATAGAATGATTAATGCCATCTGTACAAAAAAAGAAACCAGACCACTTGAGAAAGTGAGACAAAACAAGGAAAAAGAAAATTGTCATCTTTGTTCTAGAAAGAGAGGTGGCACCATTCCTTTGTCCAAAACAGCCTGCCACCTTTAACAGATTGTCTGTAGTGATTGTTTTAAATATATTCTCTGCTTACTCGCTTCAATAAATACTAAGAAATAAGAAACATATCAGTGGCATTATAGAATTGTTGTCTAGCTAGCAATAGCATATACATAAAAAGTTTTTACAAAATATCTTTTCTGCTTAAAAAGTAGCTATATGATCTGAGCATTATAAATGCTTCATTAATTATACTGGACAAAGGATTATTTTTGTTATTTTTGTGATTTTTAAAGAAGCAAATAGCCCGTGTGCAATGAAATCTCTCCTCTTTCTAAACACAGAAGGAAAGATGGAACAGGAAACAGGGCAAGAGAGATGGAACTCACTTTCAGTAAGGCATATATTTACTTACGTAGTCAATGAAATGAAAAAGGTAATTCAGAGCACCTAACTCTGGCATGAAAGCGTGTTAGCTTCTGCAATAGCATTCCCTTCTCAGAGCCGGCCCCTTCCACCTCTGCAATCTGGAAACGTGCTGAGAGAGCAGCCAGTGCCAAGCATGCAAGGATTTCCTCTCTTGTGCTTAAGTGAATGTATGATTTGCACTTGCCAGAGGTATAAATACAATTTTCTCTCGAGGTTGGATGGAAGGCCTGGAAGCAGCCAGAGGCAGAAAGGTCCCTAAGCATGGCTGGATTCTGTTTTTCTATGAGTCTGATCAGCAAAACAGGAAACACTATTCATGGCATTCAGCCACTTGTGCTTCAAGACACATTTGACTGCCAAGAGGACTGTGTGTGAATGCTTCATTAGGGCTGAAGATCCATCCTGACTTGGTGTTCCTAGGTATCTACGCCATCTTTTAAGGCAGTAAATTAAGTGTGTAGAAGTTTGACCTCAGATTCCATATATGGCTGAATAGTAGCTGAGATTCTACTTCAGTGCTATGATAATATTGGTAGGAGATTGAGATAGGCATTCCCTTTGTTAAGAAAAATTAGTAAGTGGAAAACAAGACTTCATGTCAAAATTACAAAATGCCTTTTTGTTCATTGTGAGCACCCTAAATATTGACTGAACTCAATAGGTACTGAGAGTCCTTCAAGCCTTTGCAGACACAGGCCCTTAGATACGTTTATAATTTGCAAAATGAGAAAACCCATCTCTGTGACTGGTAGAATATTCAGCCCTTTAGGGCTTTTCATTTGTTTGTGTTTCCAGCTTTTGCAGAATAATTCAGGCATTACATACTGTCATAAAATGAATGGATTTTGTATAGTTTTCACTGTAAATAACATGCATGTATTTTATGAAAAACTATTTTCCTGAGTATTTTAAAATCTACATTAAAATTTAGTTTTTATATTTAACATAAGTTGAATAGTTGAGTTCTCTCTGTTATTCCATCTTGTGAATTCATCAGTCTTATTTCAATAGTATTTTTAATGGCACTTGGTCCTTCTGTTCTTTCTATAGTTTACGTTAAGTGATAAGAATTAAAGAGACATGTCTGCTTTTTTTCTATTGAGAAGGGGCTTGGAATTCATCTAAATCAAATTTGTAAGCCATTGTGTTCAACCTGGCAAGGCTTAAGGAGTTTTCAAAAGCTGAAATAAAGTGTAGGGTTATGGTTTCTTAAGAACCAATGTTTTCTGCAGTAGATGAGCATTTCTGGTTGAGTGATTTTAAGTATCTTGTTATAATAATATTTTAATTTCTTTTCACTGGTTTATTTTGAAGCTGAACATGAATGTGAACACATTGATCTTGAATGACCTTGAATGTTAGACATTCAAGCTGCAAATTTTCAGACCATGTGATTTCCTTCTCATGTCTCATCACTGAATTTGCGTAATTGCAAATGAGAAGAAAACCTGTGTCTCTTGTTTTCAGAAGCATCTTTCAGTCATTGTTGAAAAGGTTTTTCAGCTGTCTTAGACATGTAGGCATGTGATTTCAGTTCAGGAAGAGGTGATTAGGTCAGCTTCCTAGAACTGATGAAAAAGAAGTGAAATCTATCAGAATTGCTCTTACTTTACACTTTCAGCAGTTTAAAAAAAATTGTTAGATGTAGTTTAGGCCAAAAACTTTAGGTTGAGAGGGAGTAGGCTAGCCCAATGAGAGTCTTAAGTGGAAATTGAAAGCTCAAGAGATTTTCGAAGTGATATTGATTATAACAAGTAGTGTAAGACTGGGAATTCATGATGACTTTGAATTGACATAAGCCTTCACAGCCGAGAGAAGAAACCATTTCCCTCACTGCTGACATTGCCTGCTAGCTATCCTGGGATAGCAGAAGTGCTTATACTGCAGTTCAGTGGTGTGAGGTGATGAAGTACTTTTTTGGTATTATTGCTGGCTTAATTTTTTTGTTCCTTGGTAGGAGGTATGTGAAAGCAGGTAAAGTGCTTGGGGACCACTTTGATTGAATGTGACATTTATGTCGGTGTAAGCTTACATCATTTTGATGTGTTTATTAAACAAGATGAAGTACTGAAAGTTGAATTTCAGTGGGAAAGTGTGAGTCTATTGGAGGCAAAAAGAGTGGCATGAGGATCTTTAGTGACAGATTGGTGAAAACTGCTTTTGAAGTTATAAACACATACTGGGCTTTTATTTTGGTGCCAGTCCTCTGTACTATACATGAAGAGAAGGCAGTGCCTGTTCTGTGATGGAGATTTGAAGCCAGTTTCCCCAAAAAGGTATGAAGGGAAAATTTTTCACTTCTGATAAGTTTTCACTTCACTTTTCACAACATTTTAACAAAGAACTTCAGAGAAAGCATCAAGACGTGGTTCTCTGGTGACTCTGTTTCGGTTTGGGCACTACCAGAGCAGTCCTTTTTCTACTTTTAATTTTCCACTTTCACCTGCTGCAGAAGGAAAAGCAGCAGTGACAACATGCATCTGTACATAATTATGTTCATCCTGTGGCACACCTGTACCAAGTTTTCTTGTGCTAGGAGATTTGCTGATCTTAGTTGGCATCTTACATTATTTAGCTGAGCACACATAGATAAAATCAATATAAGTCACATCAGTGACATTGGCAGAAATCCTCAGCAGTGATGTTTTTGAGATATCTATTCTGTATGACTGAGTTTGTGCAAAGAGTGAGAAGTTGTAGTTAAGGTTCATCTCCAAGTAGAGGAGGATGGGTATCGAATAGAGAAGTTAAGGACAGAACTATGTTCTTTAAATTCCATGTGGAACTTGCATCTTATGCAGTGCTTTAGGTGACAGAAGAAAAGAGCTGTGACCAATTGGAAACTGCTCTAAATAGCTTAGTGCAAAAGAGGTAACAAGCACCAGAGTGCAGCTCAGGAGAGGATATTCCTCAGCTCTCTAGTCCAGTATTATCACTGAGTAATAGGTGTGGGGGTGATCACAGTGGCTTTGATTTGATGGCTTTCTCAATATATCAGTCCTGTTGATCAGACATGTCCCAAGCATTATTTTCTCTGTCAATAAAACATATTATTCTACCACATTGTATGCCAGTGTATATCACACTCAGAATTTTCCTTCTGTCACTTCGCTTGGTGTAGGAAGTTGCAAGACTCTGCTTTTCAAAATCCCACTCTGTCTGATACTGTACAAAGAAATCAGGATGCACATGATAGTAGGTCTGTTAATATCAACAAAGTTACTCTGCTGCTCTTGATCATTTTTTTTCTTGTGTTCCTCACCAGCAGTCACTGAACTCAGGAAGCTGTGCTCTAACAGTGCCAGGAATCACTATGACTTCACTATTCACTGTTGTAATGATTGACCTCTGTCAGCAGTGTACAGATGAAGCTGGGTCTGACCCCTTCGCAGGTTCCTGGTTTTCTGAAACGTCTCATAAAATGTTTGTGTGACTAAAAGGATTGCACTACCCTTTGTATTGGCTATGCCTTCTTTATGTTTGCAGACGAATCAAACCTTCAGGAGGCCTCTACTTGGACTCAGTAACAAAATCTTGGTTACTGCTAGCAACAACTTCCTTTCATATACTCATAGCACAATTAGTGACAGAGGGTAAAAAAGCTGGTTCTTCCTCGCTTACATTTACAAAACAGACTTCTGATCAGAACAAATTTTGATTGTTTTTGTGTGTTTTCCTGTCCATGGTGAATTTTAAAATATTGTAATCATAACTGAGGTCTAGCCATTGCAACTGAGTCCCCAAATCAGAAAGGACAAATACACAGTTTTGTGAGCAGATTCTCAAAGCATAAATAGTACTGATGTTAACCTTTGAAAATGTTCTTTGTTGTCTTAGTGCCTCAAAGTGTATACTCAGGGTGGACATTTGAAATCTTTGGTGCCTTTTTCTTAATTTCTTGACAAAGGTCATCAAATCCTGTCATGAAAAAAAAAAAAAAAAAATCCCTCTATTAAGACATATATGCACCTTACCTAGTGAGATCAGATACTCTGAACAAGAAATTACGTTCCTCAAAAATGGAATGTGAGTTGCCATACTGATGGCAACCTGTGAAAGTAGCAGCTTCTGGGCTATAAAGTTTGTGCAAGAGTAAAAGTAATAATCAGTTCCCTAATGGAGCCATGACAGCAGACAGAAGGATGACAAACCATATGTCTACAATCTCTCAAGGGAAATAAATAGAACCTGCATTATTTTGTTCAAACTGAATGAAGTAAAAAAAAAAAATTCATAGGTTCTCCATTTTCCCTCTGCTGCCATTCATGACCTCCAACAATGAAAACAGCTATGAGTCCAGGTGGTAGCTGAAAGCAGTTTTGTTTCTGCACCTGCCTGTGCATGCTTCCTGAATTTAATCTTTCAGGAACTTGATTGCTTTAAAAAAATAATAGAATGTGAGCATGACTATATTTTGTTTCCTGGGATTTCGTGGGAGGTAAGATTTTCCTCTTGCATCTTGGTGGTTTAAGCCATACTCTCCATTTTGTTATTCATTCAAAAGGAGTGGTTAAAATGCCCATGGAAAAAAACTGTCACCACTCTTCTGTAGCTGTCATCTGATGTGAAGAGCAGCCTATTGTGTCTTATGCCGCAGACAGACATTTTTCCACCAAAGCATGATTAAACAGCCTTATCCTCATTACAGTTAATGTCTGTCTAAGGCTTTCTACATTAAGACTAGACTCCTAGCTTTCCTGATATAACTTTTATCTTTTGAGTGTGTGATGAGTCATGGGACTACAGTTATTCTTTACCAGCTCTGAATGTTGAAAAGAATGAGGATGTTTTCTTTGGGCAGACCCTAAATGGCTTTTTCTTGCCAAATACAATCCAGCCACATTTGATGATTAGTTTTACTAAGTCTAAACATAATTATGTTGTAACCTGCACTTTGGCTTGGGAGGCAGGGATCACTATTTATGTACTCTGTGATTATATGCCATTTACCACAGATATCCTATTGCTGCTTGTAACTTACTATATGATTAAATGACCAACATTTATCATCAGAGTGAAGTGTGCATTGTATCATATATCTTCCATATTGTGGAACAACATTGTAACTTAAGTCTCCCACTTTTTAGAAATTAATTTTTGGTCTAGTTTAGTCTAAAGACATTTTTTGTTTAGTTCTCATGTCTCTTCCTCCAATAGTCATATTTTAGCTCATCATGTGATGGTCAAAATACTTACAGAAAACATATTCAACCTCAATCATTTAGAATTTCTTTCATATCATGTACCAATGCATACTGAATTTATGAAAGATGACCCTTCCAGTATTTTGCAAATGTCTAAGAGAGATGGACTGTGTGTTTTCACATGTATTTTTACTGAGCCACATAAACATAAACATAAACATAAACATTTGATGTTTCAGTTAGTACATGCTGCCCAGTGCTATAAGGCACCCTCCTGGCAGGGCTGATGTTGCTCTACAGTAAAGTGCCCAGGCAATCCATCGCAGCATGTACAGCATTCCACTGATGAATACACTTCAACCTGTTAGAACCAGCCATGAGACTGGGCAGAACTATATTTACTGAAGGGCTTTGCAGACAAGTCAGCTTCCTCCCGATGGCTTTTTAGGCCTACGAGAAACTGAGCTATGAACAGCAAAGCTACATGCCACCCACAGCCTAGCCATGGCCTATTTCCTCTCTCTGACTACATGGAAAAGATGGGTTATCACAGGTCTGAGATTTTCAGGTGGAAAGATCAATTTCCTTGTGCTCCTAAACCTCTGCATGCACAACTCCAAAACAGGCTCACCACTGCTTTTTCTTAATGGGGCACCCACATTTTAAAAACTTCTTGAAATGATCTAAAAGATTTTTCCTTATTATTTATATCCATAAGTGAAATCATTTTACTCATCCCTTCAGAGTGCTTATTTAGACAAAAAAAACCCCACTATTTTAAAATAAAATCATAAAGATGTTGCTTTTACTTCAGTCTTTTTTTTTTCAAAGTTGAAACTAGTATACTTACCATGAAAGAAACTTGTAATCATTTAGTTCAAACTAGTATTGAATTTTTATTTTTTTTTTCATTTCTTGTTTTTGGTCAGATAATAAAACCTTGGACTTGGAACTGTGATACAGCACAGGTCCTGTTCTAATAGGAAGATAAGGGAAAGCTTTTTCTTTAATTAAAAGAATTCATTAGAAATGAGAGTGCAATTACCCAGTTTGATGGTGCAGATTTTCCTGACATCATTATCAGGCTTTTGTTAAGTTACTTGCTTAGAGAGAAAGCTCCATCTTTTTGGATCTGGGTAAATATCTTCCTGTGTTAACTGCACAATGAAAGACGTTTTGGTCTTCCCATTCCCGTCATGTATTACAAAGTAATGAAGGTAAAACCCATGAAGGTCTTTAGTACTGAAATCTTACAAAAACTGAAAGATCATAAAGGAAAACTTTATATAGGCAATATTTCTCTTTATGGAAGGGAAATTGTTCCATTTCCCTACCTGTTTGCAGAAGTTGTTTTGTGTACTTTAAATTACGGATCAATACAGTGCTTTCATGTAATACAATTTGCTTTAATGTAAACTGATGTAGCAAAAAAGAAAAAACACAAGGGAATTACTGATGATACCAAAGCCAATGTGATTTAATTCTCAAATTCTAAACGCTGTGGCTAATATAATCCAGTTTTTCCCTACTTATATTTTTTGCCTTTTCTCTGTTTAGTTCTGCTCATGTTGCTCTAAACCAGTTGTTTTCATAGATTAGCTCCACAACTGAAGGGCGTAGCCCAAATTGATTGTGAGGTAACAAGCGGACAAAGGAGGCAAAGAATCAACAAGACCAAAATTGTGTCAGGTTCAGGATACAGTGTGTCTGCTACAAATCTGGTTGAATATTGTTGTCATTGCTTGCTGTCTGTTCCTCACAAAACCAGCCTGCCACCTTCACTGCCTACACAACATTTGTCCCCTGCACCAAGATAGACCAGCAAACTGATATTAATCAAAAAGGTTTGGTTTGGGGTTTATTTACCATTGACCCAGAGGAGAGGTTCCTCATTCAAAGTATTGTCTGACATTAATTTCACTAAGATGAGAAATAAATTGGTGGTGAAAGGTGATGAGTGGTGTATCCAGTCCTGGGCATCAGGCTGAAGTGACAGAAAGGGGCAGAGCTAGCTGCTTTTCCCTTACAGCAGCTGCATGAGAGTCCTCTTGGGAGGGATGCAGAACAAGAGAACAAGATAATATGCTTATATTGATATAACCTTTAATTGAGCAACACCTATGAACAAGAATCTCTTTCAGAACACAAAAACATAGCTTGCCTCCCCTGAAGCCCAAGCTGCACATGGACATTTACCAGTTTCTGTCTCACTGTTCTGAGCTGTACATTCGCTGCTGAATAGTTCTGCTTGAGGCAAACCCATGCTGCCTCACCGCTTTGAACTCTGTTCAACACAAAGTTGTGGTGGGAGGACGGGGCATCGGACAGCACGTAGTTGTGGCAGGATGTTGACAGTAGAGAAACACAGAACTAAATTCCCTTCTGAAAAATTTCCAATAGAATAAAAACCATGTTCATTATATGCTGTTTCAGTGGGGTTTTTTTTAATGTATACAAGTGAAATGTAATTTAGTGGTGTCTGACACTTCTCTAATGTTGTATGTTAGCTTCGACGGTTCTTCCCTGGCAGGCTGTGTGCTGTTGTTTTACATGAATGTGAATATTATATACATGGGATTAGCTTAAGTAGTTTATGAAGGATTAATAGAAGCAATGGAATAGTATTATACAATGGGTATGGAATTAATCTCTATATCCCCCAAAGTTATATTTCAAATAACATTGATTTCTCGCAGTAAAACCCAGACATTCACCAAATTTTATTTCTGTTATGCATAATTTTTAAGTGGGTTTTTTAAAATTTGAATTTTTTTTTTTGTCTTCTGCAATCTTGATGCTTCCAATTTTTATAGAATGAATGACAACACAGTCTGATGTCATTCAGCATTTTTCTAAAACTCTATTATCATTTTCCTTACTGAATTTTTTGAAACATTGGAGAATAATGATTTCATCATAACCTGAAAGCCTTTTTTTTTTTCTTTTTTTTTTAAGTCCTATGTATCATGTGAATCAAGTTTCCTGTGATTTATCAGGTAAGAAATAGCTTTGAAAGTTAGCTGGAACAAAGAGGAGAATAAGCAGAGCAAGAAGAAAAGCTTCTGACAGCTATTTTATTAGACCCTGTGGCAATATAGGAGGAGAGAGACAGCAGCAAAAGTAAAAAAATCTGTATTGATATTACAACAGTTTGATTCAAACATGACCCCTTTGCATTAAATGAATACAAACATTAAAAGACCATCCAAAAATAATCCAGTACCATCCAATTTGTTTTTTTCTGACAAGAGCTGTTCAGTCATGTAGATATTTTACCCAACCAGTAAACAGCAGAAATAGAGTGCAAAGTACCAGAAATAGACTGAAAAATTAGATTTTCTTCTATCAGCTCTATTCAAGCCTCTTCCAAGGATTCAGCAGCGCCAAAGTTACAACAATGACACAGCTGCTAAAATATTCATCCCAAGTGAGATAATCTTCCCGTCGACCTCTTTTCTCTGGTTCCAGTCTGTCTAGGAACTGTGCTGGTCTTTGTTTGGCTGAAGCTGAGAGGCACTTGGGAGCTATCGCATGGTGGTGTCTCACCAAGTAGATAGAGTATTTCACGCCTCTTTCCAAGAATTTTTGCTAAGAAGTGTGATCAGAGAGCAACAGATACAAGTCGTTAGACTCTAAATAAGATTGTGGCTTCTTTCTGCTGAAATTGAAAGCATTGCAATTTAGTCACTTAAAGTATGAGAACAGATACTTCAGTTACAATTATATTTGCAAGTTCTTTGCGTTCCATTGTTGTCCGTACTTAAAAATCCTTTCCCCCATGTTCTACCCAGTGGTAGTCTAACAGCCTCCTGACAAGGCTTGTCTTGTGGCATATCAGAAGAAAAACATCTATTGGAAGAGTTTCATGATACATTCTTGCCTAAATTCCTTCACTGAGATGAATAGGATATTAATCAGAATGGATTATATTCCATCGGATCACATACTTTTCACAAAGAGGGTGAATATCAGGGAAACTACGGCAAACTGGAAAACCTCCTGATGTTTATGCAATGTTATACATCACACGTTCCCAAATTTTCCGGATAGTGCTTGCTTTAACTATTAACAAAGCAGCGGGAAAAATAATGGTGAAAAACTAATTTTCTGGCTTTTAAATATTTACATAAGATAACACAGAAGTACAGAGAAGAGTAGGAGAATTGTGGATAGCTTTTCTTTTCACCCTCATGCACAGACTCACCAGAAAGCCTTGTAAGGTTATGCAATTAAGAAAAACAGTTATGCTCATGCCTTCTGGGGTTTAGCTTTCTGATAGCCCACTTTTCAGGCCAGAAGAAGAAATAGGTTAGACATTCAAACTAGTCAAGCAAAAGCAAAGCAAAGCAAAGCAAAAAAAAAAAAAAACCAAACAAACAACAACAACAACAAAAAACCACACCACACTCTCTCTAGTTCATTTTTCCCAGAAGACTAGGAAAAAAATCATGAAATAGCATGAGAGATTGGTTCATTCTGCACTGATCTCAAAAGCTTATTAGGTATTTAACTTCCATGGATTGTCTGAGGGATCTGGAGTTGCTGTTATCCTTTTGTTTAATTACACTGTAATCTTCATGCAATTACAGTGACGATAACAGTCTTCTACAGACATAACAATAAATTAGCCATCTGGGGATAAATGACATTACTTAAAGCTTACTTCACTCAAATATCAAAGAAAAATTAATATGGCTATATAAGGCCTGAAAGTAAATTGCATTATCTGTTTCTGGAATTCTGCATTCCAATGTATTTTAGAGGCTTAATCGCATAACATATTCTTGAATTTGCTTCATAAAGAAATAGTTGGTGGAGAAATATCAGGAAAAGTACATTTCAACATAGTTGAAAAAGATACAGTACAAAGTTTTGTCGGCTATGCTTTATGTGCTTATGCAATGCTTTTCTGCTTCACCAAATAAATACATGAGCAATACCACTCCTGATGTTTTATTTCCCCATATCTTGCCATCTTTCCATTGGATGTAAATGTCTCTTGTGTAGTTTATTTCCAGAAACATGAATAGATTCTTCAGGTTTTTACTGTTACTGCTGAAGAGAAGGAAATGAATGTTAGATAAAAATGTATTATGTCAGAAACAACATCCTGAAAATAAAATGCAAGTCAAAATTCTCAGCAGCATTAATCAAAAAAATTGCAAAAAAATCCTACATTCCCCTGGACTTTCAACAAAAGAGAAAACTTAGAGCTCTGGATCAATCAATTATAAATTTTTGTACTCTTTATGAAAGCAAAGACATGGCTATTTGAAGGTACAATTTCAGGTCAATTTATTTGGCTGCTGTTATTGAGCACCAGCAGACACAATGGTTCTTTTTCTCTCTCATTTTCTTTTTGCCAGAACACTTTTTCCTTTTTAGAAGACAAAAGATATAGTGTGAGTAACCTGACCTGGGCAAGAGCTAACAATTACTAAGGGTAAAACTGGTACATTACGTGTTGTTTCAGCTGCAACTTTCTGCCAATCATCTACTAGAAAATCACTAAGCTAAAAATAAATAATTTTTGAAAACTCTTAGCAGGAAGCAAGGAATTCCAGTATTTCAGGTAAATAATGTTATTCTTGCATATTAGGTAAAATAGTTGATATACAAAATAAAATATGACATAAACAAAACAGTCAAAATACTAAGTTAAGTTTTAGGTTGTATTGGGGGTTGTGGTAATGTGGTTAGGTGATAGGGTGACTGCCTCCATGGAAGGGGGTGGGGAGCTGGTCCTTACCAGACAGAGACAGATCCTCTGCAGGGGACTGCTGAGCACATGGACCACCCTGGTGGCACGTCTAGGGGAGCTTATTTAAGAAAGGTTAAAAAACGCTGCGCTTCAGTGTCAGGAGTGAGGCAAAAAAGCATGAGAAAAAACACTGTGAACATCAAGGAGAGAAAAGAGGCAGGAGATTGTCCAGGTACCAAAGCATCTGTGAAGGAGACCAGGCTGGAGCAGGTACTTCTTTGCAGACCATGGAAGAACCACACTGAAGCTGATATCCATGCTGCAGGCTGTGGTGCTCCCCACACTGGAGAGGTGGAAATGTCCTGCAGGAACCCTGGGCTGTGGAGTTCTCACAATGGAGCAGGTTTACCCTAAAGGACTGCAAACCATAGGAAAGATCTATATTGGATTAGGGAAAAATGAGAGGAGAAAGGACTGACGCAGATAAAGCGTTATGTGATCACAAGTCACATTCCCCATCCCCGTGCACTGCTCAGCAAGGAGAAGGAGGTAGAGTTGGGAATAAAGGAGTGACGCTAACTGAGCCTGGGAAAAAGGGTGGGGTGGAGGGAAAGTGTTTTAATCTTTCTCACTTCTCAAACCTATTTTGTCTGCCAGCGAATTTAATTTTCCCCACGTCAGTTCTTTCTTGCCCGTAACAGCAATTGGCAAATGTTCTCTCTGTTTATGTCTGGACCCACATGTGCATTTTTAATTTTATTTAGTCTCCTTATCCTGTTGGGGAAGGGCTGTGAGAGAGCAGTTGAGTGGACATGGGGCAGATGGCAAAAGTCAACCCACCACAGAGAGAGACAAGGGTTTATCTTCCAAGTTAGTTATCAGGCAGCTTAGAAGAGTTATCAACCTGAATCTTTCTCTTGTTGCTGCTGTTGTCTGCGTATCCCATATCCTACCATCTCTTTAGACATATTTCAAAGGACTTATTTTCTGTGTTGCCTTGAAACTGTATTTTGTCATTCTGTTCGCAAACATTGTCAAAAAACTTTCTAACTGATACTGAGTTTGTGCACAAAATATAAGAATATAAAAAAAGGAAATCACAGAAAACTGATGTGCAGAGTGTTGTAACCTTGTACATTAAATTTTCTTTGTAAACTTGATATGTTAGCATGCAACAGATAAGCATATTTTGGAATGGGTAAATTCAGACATAAAATGCATTTTTAGATGAAGTCAGGGTCCTGCATCAAGTGTGACTGTGCTTTCATGCTGAAGTGGTTATATTTTTTTTTCCCCTGTTTATGTGAATGTAAATTTGTACACTGTGAGAAGTAGAAGTATACTCTTCTTGATTTACAAGTGGTTTTAGTATTAGTTCAGCCTTAGTTTTAGCTAAACTTATATGTACATATTAAACTTACAAATGCTGAGCACTTTTCCCTGTTTGTCTTCATTCCAGTATTTAGGAGCATATTATGCTTCTAGGTGTAGTTCTTGTGGAGAGTTTTGAAAAAGAGCTCTACCAATGCCTCCCACAAAGGAGAGATTAAGTGGTTCAGGAAATTGCAGGTCTGAAAAATTCTTCCTTGACTAAATGAATCAACCATGAGCATTAAGCATTGTCAGAAAATTAGGTCACAGATAGCATAAGCCAATTTTCTGTGGAATTCCATTCCAGAATAAGTTAATTTTACATTTGCTGGTCTTTTTAAGTCATAGTTGCAGTGATAAAGTGTCCGTGGTCAATGGTGGCTTCATCTTTTGAATCTCTGGGATGATTTGAAATGACTTTGTGTTCCTTTTCAAGTTGTTCCAATGCATGACTGGAGTTCTCATTAGAATGATCTTCATGCAAGGCCTGCCTGCTTCCCAGCCATCATCCACCTCCTGCTTTCCATTTTTTCCTATAGTAGAGCTGCATCCGGCAAACACTTCGAAATACGTTTTGTGATTACTAATTACTTGGTCTGATTTACTTAGTCAAGTGTTCCAGCACAATTAAGTCCTTTCTTTTCCTATTGTATCTGCCTCATTATTAGTTATAAGGGTGACATTTATACTGTAAATGGATGAAAGCACGAAAGGGAAACAGTGTAAGTGTCGGATGATTGTGCAAGGGATGAATAAGTACTGAACTGTTAAGGCTAATTAAAATGTATGAATATGGATTAAAAGGTTTTGTTTGTACTGTCTTCAAAATATTTTTGAGGAATGGTTTCAGGGTTATAGACCTACCTGCAGCTGTGTTAAAATATGTGTGCACATGTCCACAGGGATAACAAGCAGCACATAATATGAAATATACTTCTGTATAATAATACATATTAAAAATGTCTAAATAAGCATAAGGTATTATTTATCAAGGGAATGACATTTTAGAAGCAAAAAAATAATAAGCAGGAAATAGTGAAAATGCCTTTCAGGGGCTATACTTTCACAAGGTAGTTGGCTATCCTAAAATATGTAATAGAGTAAAATCAGCCAGACTTGCGTATTTTGAAAGCTCACATTTATAAATTACTTGTAAATATGTGCGGGCAGAGTCTCATTCTAAACTGGTGTTTCTCTCTCCCTATCAATTACCAAAAGAGAAAAATGGTATTTAGATATTCAACTGGAGGAATCTGCTCCCTAAAAGAAAAAAGAAGGGGGGAAAAAAAAAAAAAAAAAAAAAAAAAAAAAAAAAAAAAAAGTTTTAGTTTAATTTAGTAGTTAGGGAGTGCCCAGATATTCAAATACTGTATCTTTTGAATACATAGATAGGTTTTAAATGAAGAAAAAACATCTCAGTTCCTGGCTCACCCCTTTGTCAGATGCCAGATCTTTGCAACTGAATCTTTTGTTGTATTTTCTGCACACTTGACTTTTTCTTAGTTCCCCCACCACCACCGCGTGAGTTGACTCCACAGAACAATTATCTATAAGCAGCCATGCAGGAGAATTACTCCAGAGAACCACCTTGTTTGTTTATCTGTTTGTTTATAGCATCTTACGGCTTCTAGAACTAGTTCCATGAGCAATTCACGGGCATTTAACTATGTATTTCTGGAGAGTACAGGAGTAGAAGGATACCTAAAGCACTCCAGAAACTTACTTTTTCATGCACTCAGAGATTTCCTATATCATATTGAACAAGTCTGTTAATGAACCCTCTCATCTCACACTGGTTAGGTTGGAGATATTGTTAAGAAAGTGGGATTGCATGCTAATAGTTTTTAATACTATACATTAACAGCAGTTTTGATCAGGTTCGTATTTGGTTCTGGAATTTCACAGTCATGTTTTAGAGTTAGATTTATAGGCTCCTTCATCACATGTTGTATTGCAATGATACTAAATGTAAGAAGAAAGGAACCCTCAGGCTTAGCAGTGAAAGGTTTTATAGAGGAAGAGAGACTCTCAATGTGATTGAAGATGGAAAAGAAAACATAAACCAGCATAATTAGTGTTGAAAATAATACTATAGTTTTCCAGCAAAGAATAATATTTCTTTGATATGTCTTTCTAATAACATTTTTCATGTTAGAAAATTTTCAGCTCTAATATTATTCTTGTTGTTGA